>NW_026261493.1:0-115906 GCF_024610275.1 Lodderomyces theae | reverse complement strand
TTATTTTTTTTTTTTTTTTTTTTTTTTTTTTCTGTTTTCTGCTTCAATTTGTACATGATACGGCTACTCACAACCCACTAAACAGTTATGGATGTTCAAGAGAAATTGCCCAAAGATGATCCAGAGTATGATTTGCCTCATGCGACTGAACTGAAGCTGGCTTACCCGTATACCATTTTCCACAAATATGAGAAAGTGCAATTAGTCATTATCCTTGGTCTTGTTGGGTTTTGGAGTACAGTTAGTTCGCCAATTTATTTCCCAGCATTACCGACATTAACCTCCTACTTTCATACAACAGAGGACATTTTGAACATTTCAGTCGTGTGCTACTTATTGCTTCAGGGGATAACTCCAACCATATCGTCAAATTTAGCAGACACTTTTGGAAGAAGACCCGTCATATTAGCTAGCATTTTGGTGTTTATTGCTGCATGCATTGCTATTTCGCAGACAAATGTTTATTGGCTACTAGCGGTGCTAAGATGCGTTCAAGCAGCGGGGATAGCACCCGTGATTGCCATAAGTTCTGGTGTCTCTGGTGATGTTTGCACACCGGAAAACCGTGGTGGTATGGTTGGTACAGTGTCGGGATTGCAGTTATTGGGAAACGGCCTTGGAGGATTGATTGGTGCCGCTTTGATTAGTGGGTTCAATACATGGAGGTCGATTTTTGTATTTTTGGCAATCGGTGGAGGTGTCACTTTTGTACTAGCGTTCTTCATACTTGCAGAGACTTCAAGACGTATTGTGGGCAATGGAACGGTTATGCCAAAGAACCCTGTACATAAGTCAATGACAATTTATCTACCTTCGTTCCAAAGGAAAGTGACCAATGATTATCCTACGATAGCCAGCAAGGAGCCGTTTGATATTTTAGGACCATTCCGCATATTCATTGAAAAGGAAGTATTTTTAACACTATTACCCTCAGGCTTACATTTTGCATCTTGGACAATGGTATTGACATCACTTTCAACAGAGCTTGAGTCATCGTCAAAATACAATTATAGTGTATTACACGTCGGTCTCATTTACCTACCGCAGGGTATTGCTTGCCTTGTTGGTTCCTTGTCTGTGGGCAGGTTCATGAACTGGTATTACCGAAAACGCAAGGCTGCATATGACAAGCAAGTGGAGGATCTCCCACTTGATCAAAGACCCCCTTTCAATCAAGTCGCAACAAGACTAACTCTATGCGTGGCCCCCGCTGCGTTAATGATTATAGGGTTAGTTATCTTTGGATGGTGCATCCAATATAACAAGCACATTATTTCAATAATCATTTCCACCGTGCTAATTGCATTTTCGTCATCAGTGTTCATTTCCATTTGTACTACATTGTTGGTGGACTTGCATCCTGGTCGTGGTAGTGCTTCCACCAGTTGCTTGAATTTGATGAGGTGTTGGCTAGCTGCTTTGGGCGTGGGGGTGTTGGACAGAATGATTGCTGCCATGGGCCTAGGAGGCACGTATACTCTAGTGGCTGGTTTCTGCCTCATGTTTGATTTGTGCTTGATATACGTTCTTTACTCAGTCAGTAAAAGAATCAAACTGGGCCAATCCAAGGGTCAGATATAGAATTTCTTATAGACTATACTACAACTGTAACCTGTCGAACTTTTCCCCAGTACTTTCTATCTAGTGACTGTCAATTTCTATATCCATTAGTCAAATGCTATATGTGTATTCAGTATGTCGAGAAGCGACGATAAAGAATGCAGAAAGACTAGAAAAGATGAAAAGAAATAAAAATCTATAAACCACATTTATTGAGAAGCACATTGAACTCCTGGGCCTTGACCTTGACCTTCTTCATCATCCGAATCGTATGAGCCTCTAGTTCTTTGTTGGTGCTTAACAGGATCGAATTTAACCATCTCACATTCATCAACTTCAGCACCTTTTGGAATTTGAACTTCTTTTCTTGGTGGTAAGATGGAAGCCAACTGTTTGAGTTTGTCTTCATCAGCAAAATGATTTTGTGGGAATTTAACGGAAAATTTGATAATCAAATTGCCATGACCACCGTGTCTATAAATTGGCATACCTTGGCCCTCTACTGTCTTCATTTCACCAGGAGAAATAACCTCACCAGGGTTGACATTTATCTTGATCCAGTCACCAGAAATGTGTTTGAAAGCAATTTCTCCACCGGACAATGCGGTCAATAAATCAACTTCGTATTCTCTGTACAAATCATTTCCTTTTCTTTGGTATTCGGCATTTGGTCTCTCATCAACAACAAATACGACATCACCGGGAGTGATACCTGGCTCTTGGTCACCTTCACCGCTGAAAACAATTCTTTGACCATCCTTCATACCAGGATCAATGTGTACTTGCAAAATCTTTCTTTCAGTTTCAGTCTTTTTACCTTTACATTTGGGACATCTATCCTTTGGATCACATATATCACCAGTTCCATTACATTTGTCACATACAGTCTGGAATCTTTGAATCATAGGACCCATCTGTCTAGTGACAAACTTCATACCAGTACCATGACAGTCTGAACATTCCTTGATTTTACCTTCAGCACCACCTCTTCCATCACACTCTTTACACAATACAGTCTTGTTCAAAGCCAACTTGGTGGTCTTACCCTTGTACAAATCTTCCAAAGTACATCCAATACTGTGCTTGATATCTTTACCCCTGGATGGTTTTTGAGGACCACCACCGAAACCGCCACCGAAACCGCCACCAAAGAATTGAGAGAAAATATCATCGGCATTCATGCCTGGACCACCTTGACCGGACAATCCTTCCTCACCATATTGATCATAGATATCCCTCTTTTGTTCGTCAGACAAGATTTCATAGGCGTGGGAAATTTCCTTGAATTTTTCAGCAGCTTCTGGGGTAGAGTTTTTATCCGGGTGGTATTTCAAAGCTGCCTTCCTGTAAGCCTTTTTCAACTCGGTATCACTTGCACTGGGGGATACACCCAAAGTGTCATAGAATTTAGTGTCTTTAACCATTTTGCTTTACTTTGTAATGTGAAAAATGTGTGTGTGTGTGGGAGGGTGTGGGAGGGTGTGTATGATATATGATCTATTACGATATTCTCTAAGTAAGTTCTTTTTGGAAATTAGCTAAACTGATGAGTCCTTTATCAAGAGTTTTGCAGTAGTAAGTGGAAAAGACTAGAATACTTGTTAAAGCCCTCTGTGGTAGACTTGAATTAGGAAAGTGTTGGGGTGTATGTTTTGGTTGTCAAAAAGTGAAGTCTTCTTAAAAAAAAAAAAATAAAAAAATTTCATCTGAGACGCACGATATCGATTTTTGTATTATGTAATATATACTCTCATAAATCTTAACTACACTATTGTTATTACACCACACGCAAAAAAAAAAAAAACAAACAGAAGAGAGAGAGAGAGACACACACACATACACACACACACAGACACACACACACATAGCTGCAGAATCTTCTAGAAAGAAAAAAAAAATAAAATAAGGAAAACTATGCTACCAAGTTACTACACTACTTAGAGCTGCCTAACCAGCATGTTCAACAATTGAGCTGGTCAAAACCCCATTCTTCACTGTAGACACAATTTGCTCTGGCACAGCCAATTCTTTGAAATCATTGTTTGCCTCAGGAACATTCACATTCAATGCTGTAGTTTTACTGGTGTAGATTTGGCAATCATTGTCAATACTCTCTGTGGACAAATATATGGAACCTTCGTCAGATTGGTCAATGCTAATCATTGGCACCAATCCAATTACTTGCAATCCATATTTGTGCGACTTGATGATCTCGACACCAGATATCAAAGAATCAATAACAACACCAACTTTCTTTGTTTCGGAAATTGTTACAGCATTGGCCTTTCCCTTTAATTGAATAGTGATATCACTACAGTTTCCAATAAACACTGATTGGGAGTTTTCAGTGTCGATAACGATGGGTCCTTGCACATCGCCTTGTGTAAAGTTTTGTATAATCCACTTACTTCCATCAATCAATTCTTTCTTAGGTGCCTTTTTAGGAGCAGCAGTAGCGGTGGTTGGGGCAGCGTATGTAGAATGTCCACTTAAAGTTTTTGGTTTCTTTGGGGCAACAGGTGGTTGCTTTCTCAACTCGGGATTCTTGTGTGTCATTTCGGATTTGTCAACCTTCTTCAAACCGGAAGTAACATTGGAACCTTGATTCAATTGAGCAAAAACCGCATTCATTCCACCTTCTGAGGAGGTACCTGTGCTGTTGTTGGAAGGTGTAGATGATTCCTCAAAAAAGGAAGCAGGTGGTGGTGGTGGTGGGACTGGGGCTGGAGCTGGAGCTGGAGGACCAGATGCGGTGCTATTCTTGTTCTGCTGCGTGTCGCCAGCCAACCCTTTAGTCGAAGAGTTAAATTCCTCAACTGCTTCCACAAATGGCTTGCCGTTGGCATTCCAAGCAGCACCCTTGGTGTGGTATTCTTTAACATAGCTCTTTAATGCATCAAAAATTTGCGCAATCTGATTCACCCAATCAACATTGGTTTTGTCCTTATCTTTGTACTCTTTCAAGACCCGATCTGACCAAAATTTGGCACTATCCTTGATGTCAGAAACATACGACACTGGAGTGTCAACCCCAATCCAAAAAAACACTGCCCCACTTTCACTTAAAGTATTCAAGTGATTGAAATAGGATGATCTCCTGTTTTCATCCTTCAAGTTGTTAATCCTTGAAATCTTATCGTTCAAGGGCGCCAAGACTTGACCTAAAAGTGGATCAACCATATCGGGTTTTCTCGACTCTGATACAATTTCCAAAAACTTTGTTTGCTCAACAAAGGCATCAGCAAACAATTTGGCAGACTCGCCAACAACAGGATCGATTTGGTGTGATGTATCAACAAAGGGAACAACATAATCATGAATGAATTGTTCAAATGCGAGAATGGACTTCTTCTTCTTCTTCTTCTCTTGCGGAACCACCTTGACTCGGGTTGTAGTCTCGCCCAAAGAAACACTGGATGCAGAAGCAGTACTATCCAATGTCTCATTTGCACTATTTCCTTGAGGCACATGTGTCGAGTTGGCAGCTTGAGCCTGAGTTCCGTTGCGTTGTTTGTTTGCTTCTTCCAGAAACACAGTAATATCCTCAAGACGAGACGTGGCAGCCTCCAACCTTTTGAGAATGGTAACAATATTGTAACCTTGAACGTTGAATTGACTTTCTTCCGCAGACATATCAGCTAATTGTAGAAATAAGAATCAGGCGAATGGCAATACTTGTCCAAAGAGAAGAAAAAACGAAACGGAGTTTGGAACTGTTGAGGTTTTTCGACTTGCGAGAGAACTTCGGCTAAAGCAAAAGAAAAAAAAAAAGAAAATGAAGCAGCATTCAAGATTGGTAGAAAAAGTCGATACCTTTTATACTCTACGATCAAGAAAGTGTCTACTCCCGACTTCAATGCCATCAAAGTCAAAATCAGAGGATGAATCACTTCCCGCTCAGGAAGTTCATTATTTGAAAGATGTTGTTATAGGGTCTAATAAACCCGAACCCTTTTATGCCAATTATCAAACAGATACTCCCATCGCCATGGATTTGGGTACATCCACATGGAGAATTGGACTTACAAATAGTCCGGAGCCAAACAATATTTTCCCCGCAGTTATATCGAGACATAGAGATCGGAAGCTTTCGAAAACATTGACCATCATTGGGAATGATGTGTTGACTGACTCTGCATTGAAATCAACAACAAAGACTCCATATGACGGTCCATTGATAACAAACTGGGACTATATCGAATTTATGCTTGACTACTCTTTTGAACACTTGTCGGTACAAAGTACAAATGGAAAAGTTAATAACCCCATTATTATGACAGAACCATTAACGTGTCCTTACAATCAACGGAAGACCATGTATGAACTACTATTTGAAGCTTATCAGGTGCCTAAAGTTTCATTTGGTCTTGATTCGTTATTCTCGTATTATGCCAACTCCGATGGAAGGTCTACAGGGTTGGTAATTGGCACTGGCAACGAACTGACATCGATAATCCCTGTACTTGATGGTAACGGAATAATTTCACAAGCCAAGCGCATTGATTGGGGCGGTGACCAATCCCAGCTGTACTTGTCCAAACTTTTGAGTTTAAAGTACCCTTATTTCCCTAATAAATTAAATGTCAATCACACTACAAACTTGTTTAAAGATTTCTGTTATGTCTCAGAGAATTACCAAGAGGAATTGAGACATATACTAGATATGGATGTCTTGGAAAAGAAGGATGTTGTTGTCCAAGCACCAGTTGAGATAGCTGTCAATACTGAAAACAAAAAGAGCGAAGAGGAGTTGGCGAGACAAGCTGAGAAACGTAAGGAGCAAGGTAAGCGATTGCAAAAGCAAGCTCAACAGAAACGAATTGAGAAGCTCGCACAGAAGCAGGAGGAGTGGGATTACTACTCCAAGTTTAAAGAAGAGAACGCAAACTTGTCTGCTTCAGAGTTTGAGGACTTGGTAGTACGTGATGGGTTTGACGATCTTGATGATTTTAAAAAGTACATGGCTTCTTTGGAGAGATCACTTAAAAGGGCAGCCCAGACCGAGGATGGCGGTGGAGAGGGAGATGACGAGGAAGAAGGCGCCGACCCTGCAAAGGCTTGGCCATTAGTTGACATTCCTGATGATCAATTAACCCCAGAGCAAGTGAAGGACAAAAGAAAACAGAAATTGCTCAAGGCAAATGCAGAGGCACGTGAGCGTAATAGGGAATTGAAAAGACAAGAACAAGAAGAACAATTGAAACGCGAGGAAGAGGAAAGGAAATGGAGGGAACGAGATTTGGATGATTGGTGCACTTCAAAGAAACTTGAGTTAGCTGAGCTCATTAGCAGAGTTAGAGATAGACAAAAATTGCTTGAATCAATGAAGGATAGAAAATCAGCCGTTGCACAACAACGTATGAAGAATATTGCCGATTTGGCAAATGACGAAACTGGATCCACCTCTGCAGCATCTAGGAAAAGACGTCGTAATGCCAATGCAACAATTGATAATGATCCGAGTGACACATTCGGAACAAACGACGATGACTGGAATGCGTATAGAGAGATTTCCAATCAATCTGTGGAGGAAGAGCTAAATGAGCTCAACAAAGGAATACTCGCAATCGAGGAGGAGCTTTTGAAGCATGATCCAAACTTCCACCACGAAGATACTTTTGCTGTAGCCAACACTTTTGATTGGAGAAACCTGGTACTTCACAAGTTTGTACACGGTCCTAGACCAAACATCACAATTGAGATGCAAGCCGAGGGATTGGCACCGGAGGAGATTGCAAATCACCCAGAAATCATAAGGAAAAACCACCAAATCCATTTGAATGTTGAACGCATAAGGGTTCCAGAAATATTGTTTCAGCCAACGCTCGGTGGTCTTGATCAAGCTGGAATCACCGAGATTTCCAGTGATTTGCTACGCAGACGTTTGGATGGAATTTTTCAACCTGGAGGCCAATCTTACAACACGGTTCGTGATGTATTTATAACTGGAGGATTGGCTCTCTTGCCAGGATTCCAAAACAGAATTAAAAGAGATTTCACAGAGTTCTTGCCAGTGGAGACTCCACTTCACGTACGGACTGCAAAAGATCCGTTGTTGGATGCATGGCACGGTATGTACAAATGGGCTAATTCTGATGATTCAAAACATGCGTACGTCACTAAAGCTGAATTTGAGGAATATGGACCAGAGTATTTGAAAGAGCACGGGTTGGGAAATGCTTGTATTCTATAGCGGAGAAGTGTCGTATTTCTTTTCTCTTTTTCCGTCATTATATACTTTATCATCTAGCTACACCTTTTTGGCACTTGGGTTGATACCCTTCTTTCTCAAACTGTGCTTCTTTGACTTTTCGATAAGAGCCTCGTCCTCTTCATTGTCAAAGACTGCGAAATCTTCGTGAATGATACCTTCCTCTTCTGCCTCGGCCCTTGCAGCACTTTCCTTCTCCTTTGCTCCTGCCTTGGAGACATCGTGAGGCGAAGATGCAATCTTTTTAAACTTGGCCACGTAGAACCCATCAACATTGTATACATGCGGATAGTACCTCCTTGTCATGCTCAACCTGGGGTTGAAATGTTTACCACGATAAGAAGTAAACCCTTCTTTACCAATGGCCAAACCAGTCTCAACCAACTTGACATTTGGTCTTTTTCTCAATGCGTAATCAACTACTGCTTCATTTTCCTCCACGGCAACGGAACAAGTGGAATAAACAATGACACCACCCGTTGACGAGTTGGCATCCACGGAGTCAATAGCAGACAACAATAACTGCTTTTGCAAATGAGGTATCTGCATGAAATCTTTTTCAGTTCTGCTTACCTTGACACTTTCGTCTTTGGCAATAACACCGGTACCAGAACAAGGGGCATCCAATAGTATTCTATCAAAACCTCCAATAACTTTGGGAAACTCTCTTGCGTCGTAGTTACATACAATTGTATTTTTGCATCCCAAACGATGAATATTTGCAATCAACGACTTGGTTCTTGCCTTATTTGCGTCATTGGCAAACACACACCCCGTGTTCTTCATCAACGCTGAAATATAGGTTGTTTTTCCTCCCGGCGCAGCTGCCATATCCAAGATACGCTCATTTTCTTGAGGGTCCAACGCAATCACCGGTAAGAAGGAAGATGCAGCTTGAAGAATATACTGTCCTGCCAAGTATTCCGGAGTAGCTCCAATTGGTACTTGCGAGTCAAAAATCTGTAACCCCACTTTTGTCCACGAACCAATTGGTTGCAAATTGACACCACGATTGACCAAGCTTTGTGCCAAATCTCTTCTTCTAGTTTTGAGAGTGTTTGTTCTTATAGTGATTGGTCTTGCTGTTTCATTAGCTTCAAAAAATTCAATAGCCTCGGAAGGTGAAAACAAATTGAATAACTTGTCAGCTAGAAATTCGGAATAACCAAAATACTCACAAATGTCCTTCAACAATCTTGTAACATAATCGGTTCTTGATTTCCCTTCTTCTGCTAGCATTTTGAAATTATCCAACACTTTAACAATTTCAAGCATTCTTGTTCTCACCATGGTGACATCTTGGGGACCTTGTTCCATTTGCTCTTCCTCATCCTCGGTTGGTAACACTTTAGCCCGTGGCTGCACAGTCCCTTCCTCGAGCAATTCCTTTTCTGCTTCCTCCGCTTCAAGTTCATCCTCCTCATCAAGCTGTTTCGAATACGCTTCCATATTCTCTGCGTTTAAATCATCCAAATCTTGCTCATCCTCATCGTCATCTGAAAACATATGCTTTACCCGATCTTCTTCATCCGATTCTGCATTTGCCAAGTCGCCATCCTCAAATTCGTCATTGAGTTCATCATCCTCATCTAGATCTTCTTGTTCCTCTTCATCAGACTCATCGAACAAGGACTTTCTTGCTGACGCCAACTCCGCCAAATCTACTTCTGGCAAATCAACATCGTCCGATACTTGCTCTTTGTCTGCGTGTGTACTTTTTGACTTCTTTTGCGACTTGTTTGATTTCTTCAAAGACTCTTCACTTGTATCCTTTGTACTTGATTTGGACTTTTTGTTGTAGGATTTGACTGCTGCATCATCTTCACTAACTTTTCTCTTCTTGTGCTCCTTTTTCTCCTTCAGCGACTGAAACTCATCATACGTAGGTGGTAACCCTTGCTTATTCTTTGCTCTCCTTCCCATATCTGACTATACTAGAGCCTCTCAATGCAAAATGGTTGTTTTTGGAAAAGTCTCAGAGATGAGATGAGGAACAAAACTGTAGAGGAGAGAAAAAAACAAAAAAAAAAAAAAAAAAAAAACTGGTGTAAAAATCCAATGTGCAACAACTGCGTACATCTCTCCATCATGGTTGACGCAAACGATTCCACGATAAGGATAGGTCAGCATGTACTTATACGTCTACCCTCAAAGGGACTCAAGCTTGTACAACTACAAGAATCTGGTCGTATAAGCTTGGGTAAATTTGGATCCTTTGAGGTTTCGAGTATTTTGGGCCATCCCCTCGGGTCTTCATTTGAGATCGTGGATGACAACACCGTCAGAGTGATTAAAAGCATCACTGATGCGGGTGATATTTGGAATGCTGATGAGGATGCGCAAAAACAAGAATTGACGAGGATGTTTAGCAATAGTGCGGAGAACAATCAAAATATCATAGACATTGGAGCCAAGATTCAAACATTGACCAATGACGACATAGACGAGTTGAAGAGAAGTGGAGCATCTTCACAAGTTGGACAGCTAATCATTGAGAAAATGATTGCAAACCACGGTGGATTTGACAAGAAGACTATATTTTCACAAGAAAAGTACTTGAAACGAAAGCAACAAAAATTCCTTCGTCGGTTTACAGTGGAATATCTTGGAGCTGCCGAGCTTTTGGAATACAATGTGGAGAAAGATTCTTCAAAGATTTTAGACTTGAGCGTTGAATCTTTGGGGTTGATGATGACGTATGGAAATATTCGCCCTGGTGGGAAATATCTAGTAATTGATGAAACTGGTGGGTTACTAGTGTATGCGATGATGGAGAGGATGAACGGGAAAGGTACAATTGTTCTTCTTCATGAGAACGAACATGCAAATTCAATCATGTTGAGGCACTCGAATTATGATGAGTCGGTAATTGATACAGTTGTGAAACCTATTAATTGGCTACAGTTTGTTGAACCTGAGAATGAGAAAATACAGCTCAACGATGAAGATTTTGAGCCCAAGAAACCCAAACTCAAGGAGCAGCTTTTGCGAAAACGCGAGAGAGCAAAGAATGTCAATGAAGTGATTGATTTGGTACAAGAAGGGAATTTTGATGGCTTTGTGTCAATGTCCACCTTGTACATGCCCGATGTTCTAACATATGTCATACCAAAAATAGGTGGATCGAGACCATTGGTCATCTATAATCAGTACAAGGAACTTTTGGCAGAGGTTCAGCAGCATTTTACAAATGATCGAAGGATAATCGCATCGTCTGTTTTTGAAACTAGAGCCAGACCATATCAAACTATACCAGGAAGAATGCATCCTTTGATGACCATGAGAAGTGGAGGAGGGTATGTTTTATGGGGCACTAGGGTCTTTCCAGATGAAAGCGTTGTTGCTGTTGGCAAAGGAATGAAGAGAAGAAGGGAGGAGTCGGATGGATCTGCTACCCCCAGTGCTCCAGTTAGTGGTGTAGAGGATACTGTAGAAACTTCTGTGGAGCCTGAGACACTCGCGGTAGAGTCCATTGACAATGACGAGACTATTGAGGAAAATTCAAAATAAGGTATTTATGCACATCGTAATTAAATTATAGCATCACATAGACGTTCTAATATATCAAGGTCTGTATCTAACTTCCAGCCTACAACGCAGCGAACTCTGCCAGCGGAATCGTTCATATATCCTACAGCCCAGCTTCGGTCCAACAACTTACGCACGAAATCAACTTGCTTGTAGTATCCCACTTCAAATATGAAACCACGAGCTTGTGAAGGTTTTACCAAGTTGCATAGCAATTGCTTATAAGGGTCGACATCTCCAATTAAAGCTAGTTGAGGCTCATACTGTCTAACCGATTTTTCCACACCACCACGAATAACAGGCTTTTTATAGTCCAGCAATGGTATGTATGGGGGATTCGCAGTTACCAAATCGATTTTATGTACAGGTAGTTTGCAAACTATATTTGCATCTGAAATGTCCGCTATTTGAAACAGAACTCTATTTGACTCCTCGAACTTGCGGTGCCTGTTGGACAATAAGTTTCGATGTGCCAAATGTATTGCTTCCTTTGATATGTCAAACCCACAAATGTTGTAAATTGTATCAGCAGATGCAAGATTGTCTCTCAAGTATAGTGGAATGCAACCAGACCCTGTACATGCGTCCACAATCACAAGCCTTTTGCATGCATTCTCCAGTATAAGATCGGCCAACCTGGTGCACCATTCTTCCGTTTCCCATCTAGGAATTAATACCCCTTGTTCGCAAATGATGTTGAGGTCTCCGAACGGTTGATTTCCTAATATGTACTGTAATGGCTCTAGCTTCAAACGTCTGTTCACTGCGGAGTGCCATTGGTCTTTGGGTAGCTCATCCTTGATCCATTTGAGTTCCAAAAGTGCCCTTTCTATGCTTCGGTTGGCAGGTAGTAGTGGCGGCAACAAAGCGGATATTTTCTTTGCCTGACGGACAACCTTCCCGTCTAGTCGCGGCATCGAAAGTCAGTATACCTTGGGGTATGTTTTCATGGAGCTGAATATTTTTTCTACTCTTCCCTTTATCCGTTTTTCTACAAAAGTGTCAATTTAAAAAACTGTGAGTAGTATTGATAATCTATGTACAAACTATGACATTCCCTTCTTGATGTAATACATGTAAGCTCTTTCGTGAACATGTTCTGGGAAAGGAGAGATGACTTCGGAATGACCTGGTCTAGCCACCGGGTCTCTCAAATACACAGCATGGCAAGTGTCAAACGAAATTTCAATGTGAGAAGGTAAAATTGCAAAAGCACCAAGGAATGGTCTAGGCGTCCATGGAGTAAAATATGGCTTTGAGGCATCTTTACGTCCAAACAAGTGTCTTTGCCATGGCAAGTTCACTTTTGCCTTTGCTTCGTCCTCCAAAATTTCTTCCTTATTTAAGGACTTGACGGGGATTAATTTTTCAGCATACGACGGATCATAAAATGCTGCTCCAGTACCCAAATTTTCAAACTCCAAACGTATTCTTTCCCATTCGCTTTTTTCTAGTTCCCTCAACAAATTGTTGACATGTCTCAATGAAGCCTTCTCTTCTGGCGTTCTCTCGGTATCTTTTGAAAAATATGCATCTAGAGACTCTGAAGAACTATCAGTCAAAAGACGGGATTTCTGCAGTGCTAGTGATTCATAAACTTGCAAACATTTTCCCTTGGCAAGTTTATCTCCGTATTTTTCAAAAGCACCTGCCGCGAGATTTGCGCCTGCTGCATTACCTAACTTTACAATATCACTCAATATCGACTTTCTTGTGACCTTTTTTTGTTGGGCTTTCATGATGGTTTCTCCACTATGCTGCTTGTCCTGTTTCCTCTTCCTTGCTTCGATGTTGGCGAGAGAATTCAAAGACTCGGGCTTATTTTGTTGCATTTCCCAAACTTTCTGAGGGTTCTTGCGAGCCATTTTAACGTAATGATTCCAGTACCTTATCTGTTTGTTGTCTGTATCAATAGCTTTACTTAAACTTGGTTTTGCTTTGCCCAAGGCGTATAGTACTCTCCCAGGATCGACTGAAAACACGTCACCACTTTTCAAGGGAAAAGATGGGTGCTTGATCACCACTCCATTCACTTTCACATATCCCCCCATGATATATTGTCTTGATTGCCTAATAGACGAAGCAAACATACTTCTAAACAACGCAAACTCAAGTCTTTTCTCCAACGTGGCATAAGTTTGCAAGGTGATGGGTGTTGGCGCAACTTCTTGTGACTTTAGCGACGCATCAAGTTGAGAATATGTCTTCAACTCAGGTTCAAACAAAACCTTTTTGAACCTCTTTTCTTTCAAATGCTCTCCATGGTATGCTCTAGTCTCTGCTTTAGCAGCCCATTTTTGTTGATATAGAGTTTTCCCAACATAATTCAATGGAACTTTTCTTTGGAGGTTGAACAAATTGAGCCGGTTCATGGACATACCGATGCGACCTCGCACCATGCGAGAGACATTGTCCAACTTTCTCGGCATAGTTCAAGCAACGAGTGTTTGTGAATATAACCTTTAGTACAGTAATAGAAAATCAATTGAAAAAAATTTTTTTTTTTTTTTTTTTTTTTTTTTTGTTTGTTTTTCGCTTCTCAGTTTTTTTCCCAACCTGTGTATAGATGTTTTTTGGGTTTGCACTGGAGTAATAAGCAAGAGAGGACAACCAAACTTCCCCAATGTCAGAGGTAGAGACCACACTGAATGAAAAGAAATTGCTACCGAGCAGGTCTTGGTCTATTGACGAGGAGATAAAGCTATTCAGCCTAGTGTGCGATTATAAGCCAGCAGGTCCAAAAAAGCACGAGAATATGGCTATCATAATAGGTAAAATTAATGAAGACATACAACCACAGGAAACTCCTCTAAGCGAGTCTGATATATGGGAAAAATTGCAACAATTGTATAATCTTCCGAAAATTGACCTTCTTGAGGGGCTCAGCAGTGACGAAGTTGCAAACAATGACAACCTCGAGAATGGCAGTGACGATTCAACCGTAAGCGAGGAAATTCCAAAAACAAGAGCGCAACGAAGAAAGCCTCCCGTGAAAATTGCAAAAGAGAAAGACTCTAACAATATTGCTAATTCAGACAGCGAGGACGAGGAGACCAATAGTCAAGGTGAGGTGGTTGCTGTGAAACCAGAGAAACAGGGCAACGCAGAAAATACAGCCAAGAGCAGAAAAGTCTCCCACGAACAAGACTTCCCAACCCGAAGACGATTGAGAAACTCTGTTGTTGACGACTCTACCAACAAGGATCAACTGTCTGATAAGATTCACGATAAGTTTAAAGACGAGACCAAGGACAATGAACTGGACGATGATGATTCTCTTAAAGAAGAGGTTGATAATTCAGCTGAAAAGACGACAGTAACTGTTGATGCAGCAGAAGCTGGCGTGGATGAAGATGCTACAGACGCAGCCCCTGCAAGACGAACCAGAGGCAGAAGACATAACGCCGATAACGATAATACCTCAGCAGAACCTCCTCGCAAAAAGCTAAGATCCAGTGTCAAGGCTGAGGACTCTCTGGACGAGCTAGCAGTTGAGCCATCTTCAAATAAAGGCAAATCCACAACGCGCGCTTCCTCGCCGCCACCTGCGAGAAGAAGAACCAGATCAGAAGCACATATTGAGCATGACAACGAAACTGGTCATGATGACAAACATGAATTGGGCAAAGGTAAAGAAAACGAAGCTGTTGAGCAGGAGGATGACTCTGAAGAAGATACGCTTGATAAGAAGAAGCTGATCAAAGCCGAAAAGGCTAGCGACAAAACCAAAAAGGAAATTGTCGAATCTTCCAAAACAGCAACTAGAAGGTCAAGTCGTGCAGGTAATACTACTCACACTTCAAATCGACAGACCCCTCCCGTTAGACGTAGTTCCAGGAAAAGATAATGTGTTAAGTCAAATGAAAAAAAACTTGCTTCAGTATTGAAAATTCTACACTATTTCTTGCATAGCCTCGAAAGTGAAGAACTGAGACAAGGAATCATTGCCCAAATCTGCAGATGTACCCGTCTCTACTTTACGAATGATCACAAGTGCACAACACAACTCGTTTCAAAACATTTGTAAAATATTTCTTCTGAAACCACTTAAATTGCAAAACGCGTTTCACATCCACTTTTTTCATTTTTTTCAGCTCTTTCACACACACACACACTCTCTCTCTCTCTCTCTCTCTCTATTCATCATTTTAAATCATTTGAATGAGGCTACTAATTCATGGAACTAGACTTGCTCGACAGACTGGTATCCTCAACATTAGAGGTCTCACTACTACTAAGAAATGTCCAAAGCGCCTACCTAAATGGGACAGAGGAGGTAGGACAGATAGAGTTTCGGGAGAGGTGCGTGGAACCGAGGCGATGGGTGCTTTGCATACCTATATCAAACGCATGATTGACGAGCATCCAAAGTACGTGTTCCTTACTCAAGTGGGAGGTTTCTACGAATTATACTTCCACCAAGCTGTGAATTTTGGTCCCAAATTAGGGTTGAGTGTTGCTTTCAAGAAAACCAGTAACCATTCTATACCAATGGCCGGATTTCCCTTGTCCCAGGTTACAAAGTATACAGAGATGTTGGTCCAAGAATGTGGCGAAATCGTTGCGATTGTTGATCAAGATAAGAGTATGGACAAAACGAATCAGAATTTGATTCACAGGTCGATATCCAAAATAATTACCCCGGGAACCTTGGTGGATGAATCTTTCCTAAACCACAGCAGAAGCAATTATTTGGTTGCTATTTCTTTTCCTTCAGGGGCCACCAATATTCCCGCAAATCCGGACATGTCCGTGGGGTTGACTTGGGTAGACGTTTCAGTGGGGGAAACTTTTGTACAGCAAACAACACTTGGAAGTCTAATATCAGACTTGGCAAGGATAAATCCCAGTGAAATTTTAATTTCAGAAGAGTACAATGAGTCTAGTATACCATTGGTAAAATGGCACCCGCCTTTGCAAGTGCTTCAAAGATATTGCGTGCGGTATCACAAATCACAAAGTTCTGGTTTGAAACCTCAATTCAGGGCCAGTGTGCAAGCTGTGAGAAAAGCGTTCGAAGACTTGAGTATGCAAGAGCAGTCGGCATTGGTTATGGCTTTGTCATATATAAGCAAGAACTTGCCCAAAGCTGACTCACTTTTGGATTTACCTACAAGGTACTACAATGCATCAACCCTTCAAATGGATTCAAGAACTAGAGAAGCTTTGGAGCTTACAGATAGAGTGACATCGGGTCGAATTTCAGTTGTTGGGACTTTGCTTTCGTCAATAAGGAGAACTTGCACCACTTCGGGTGCTAGGTTGTTGGCACAGTGGTTAAAGTCGCCGTTGTTGGACATCGAGGAGATAGAGAAGAGACAAAAATATGTCAAAACCTTCATTAAGAATCAGCATTTGAGAATTGGGGTCCAGCAACGTCTACAGAAACTTTCCGATTTTGTGAGGATTGCTCAAAGGCTATCAGCTGGAAGGGGCGATGACGTTGCGAATTTGAAACTAGTCGCCGATGCGTTGAACGAACTCCAGCAGCTAAAGGATTTCTTGTGTGAAGTATGTCGCGACAAAGAGATGGCATACAAGGTGATTTCAGATTTTGTCGGTGATTTCCACGTACCTCGCGATGTGGCTGAGTCAATATCGAATGCCATTGTTGAAGACGAGACAATTATGCTGGAAGTAGTAGAGGACACTGACTCAGATGCTGGGATTGCTGATCCCGGCGACTCTTTTGAGAGCTACAAATTAGAGGAGAGTCCAGAACGAGTGCCGACTTTTGGCATTAGAAAAGATTACAACTCAAACTTGTCTGTGTTGCATAGAGACCTTGCACAGTTGCTAGAAAAGGAACAACAATATATGAGTTCTTTACAGAGCACTCTTTCAACGTACAACCCAAAGGTGAGTGTTGTGAAGAAGGATAAGTATAACAGCTATACCAATATCCTACATATCAGCGCAAACAAACAAATTGCACAGATTGCTGATGTTTTGGAGTCTGATATTTCACACCGTTTCGCCAAATCCTTTCTTTATCATCCTCCCAATTGGACTGCATTACAAAGCAAAATTGAAGATACGAGGGCGGCCATTAAGCAGAGAGAAGACGAAGTGGTTCAGAAGTTGAAAGCGAAGATGCTCAATGAACTACCTTCAATACGGTCCCTTTCAAAATCCGTCGACTTTTTGGATGTCACGGCATCATTTGCCGTCATTGCCGATGAAAACAACTGGGTGTGCCCAAAAGTAGTAAAAACACCAAAACTTGAAATAACAAGGGGAAGACATGTTACTGTTGAGTCGAGCTTAAAAGGGTCAGGCGAGATGTTCACCCCCAACGATACAAAGCTTGGGCTGAGCTCCAAATTATGGGTCATTTCTGGCCCCAACATGGGCGGTAAAAGTACTTATTTACGGCAAAATGCGTTGATAATAATTTTAGCGCAAATTGGATCATATGTACCTGCCGATAGTGCCACTATTGGAGTTGTGGACAAGATTTTCACCCGAATTGGTGCATCTGACGATTTGTTCAATGATTTGAGCACTTTTATGGTTGAAATGATCGAGACAAGTAATATTTTGCTCAATGGTACAAAGCATTCTTTCGCGATAGTTGATGAAGTGGGAAGGGGTACAAGTGGTAAGGAAGGTTTGGCAATTGCATACGCAGTATTGGTGCATCTCTTGACTAAAACTAAATGTCGAACTCTTTTTGCAACACATTTTGGCAATGAGCTACGCGATATTCTTCAAACGAGAAACGTGGACCAGAAGTGTCTCGAGTTTTACAAAACTACGGCTTTCAAGTTTGATTGCAATTCGCCACTTCGTATCGACCATACATTGGTGCCTGGCATAAGTGACCGCTCCTATGCAATTGAGGTTGCTCGTAATGCCGGGTTCCCCGTAGAGACTTTGGAGGAGAGTGAAGAAGTTTTAGATTTGCTTTTAGCTACTTAGTGGTGTATATATAAAGGATAAGTTATTTGTCATTCATTACGGTGGTGGAGGATGCTGTTGTTGCTGTTGATTTTGCATTTGTAGAATCAATAACTCTTGTAGACGTGCTAATTGAGCAGGATCAGCACTTTGATGTGGAGTCTGTGGGAGAACCTGATTAGGATTCGGCATGTATTGTTGAAACTGGTTTTGGGGAGGTTGTTGGTAGGGTATGTGCCCATATGGGGAGAATGTTTGTGGCGATTGAGCATAAGGAATTTGTCCAAACTGACTTGATTGTGGGGCCGTCCCAAAACTTTGTACACTTTGCTGATATTGGGGTTGTGGATTGCTGTACATATTGTTTTGGTGGTAAGGAGATGGCGCGGCGAACTGGTTTGGCTGTGGAATATAAGGCTGAGATTGTGGATACGTATGAGATGAGGTTGGCAAATGTGGCGAGTATGACAGAACAGGACCGGGCCTGTGATGTTGCGTCCGCCTGGCAGAGTCAGAGCCTGGTCTTGAAGTGGTGATGGGTGAATATGCTGGAATATGCGCCTTGTGTGCGCTAATACTTGAATGCTCTCTGTCTTTGACAACTTTGTTCTTGTTCTTTTTCCTCTTCTTTGCTTGCTTTGCAGCTAATTCTTGCTCATCATCAGAAAATTCTTGCTCTTCTTCAGGCAACTCTTCGTCATGACAATTGCTGGCATCGGTTCCTTTGATATGCTTTATTGTATCAGTGTACAAGAATTGAGATTCGGGGACCACGTAAAACACGGTTTTGCCTTTGCTGTCCTTAAACTTCTGGAAATCCTCATCCAGGTTGAATTTGACAGTATAAACAGGTTGCTGCACTCTGCCAAATATCTCGTATAGCAATCCGATAGGTGTCTTATCTTCCAAACACAAAACAGAACCTTCTTTCAAAATACGAAATTCTCCCGATGTTTTTGCCTTGATGATGACCGCTTTGTCAACTAGCCCGGTAACTTCACCAATTTCTTCAATGGGTGCGTTGTAAGGTACAGTGTAACCCTCGGGGAGCGAAGGCACTTTCTCATCGGTAACCTCATTTATAGATTTTATTGGACCATCTATAACCTCCTCCTCCTCCTCATCACCTTCGAAACCAGTCTCGTTCATCTCTTGCTCATCTTCATTCTCATCTTCTTCCTCACTCAGATCCGTGTCGCTATTACCTGAGTTACTATCATCCTCACTGCTAGAATCATCAGATGAAACATCCTTCACATCGATCTCATCATCAGAAAGAACATCAACTTTGATGTCTCCGCTTTGGCCTTGAGTAATGAAAGAAGCTATTTGATCCGGAGTTTCCTCTTTTCGTTCTTCTTGTTCTTCATTTGAGGAACTCTTGAGTTGTGAATCATTTTCAGGTGTGACTGCCACCTCATTGAGCTGGGAGTTTGTAAAATCACCCTTCGACAGCCCTTGCTCGGCATGCGTTTCTGTAATTTGCTGCTGCATATCCTGTGACTTGTTTTCCTCCGAGTCATTCACGGATAGTGGTTGTTCTGTTGCGAATTCATTCTTTGGCGTAATGTCATTATTTTGTATGCCTTGGCTGTGTGCATTTTCAATCGGCACCACTGAAGAGTTTGTTACCGGTACTACTTCCTCAAATGTATCACTGCCATTATTTTTGGGTGTTATTTCTTCACTCATGATGGGTTCTAAATAGTTGCCTAGCAGAACAGTTGTTTTGATGTGATGAGCATCGGGGAATTTTCTGGAGTCCTCTGTCGCGTTGGTGACACAAAGATGAACTCTACAACGCCCCCATGCTCATCACATCAAAACACGCTAGAGTGCATTCCTTTGATCGAAATGAGTATATAATAGTATACTGTACTAGAGACATTGTTATTTTTTAGTAGTGAAGGAATGCATTAGACGCATTCATCGGTACATCCCACATCTAACTCCTAATTATTTTTGTAATTTGAGTACAAATAATTTGTAAACCTCCTCAACTTTGAACAAGAAGCACATATTGCAAGTAGACAACCAGCAGAGCAGTTCTAGAAGTATAATACTCACTTATTCAAAGCTTTCTTTTCCTCTTTTTTTTTTTTTTTTTTTTTTTTACAAAGGGTATTCCATCTTAATCAATTGAGACTTGCTACGGACGTAATACAAAATGGGAATTGTTCATGTAAAAATTGCTACAGTGACTATTCAAACCATATTCCATGCATTTCTAAGCTTGAAGAACAAAGCACAAGCCCTGTGAAGCCCAAGGGATACGGTAGTATGTTAAAGAACTGACTACTGTAATCCAGCATTATTTACAATTAAATTGCAACCGGTAGCGTTACAGGGCTAAAGCCCTACACGTAGTAAAATATGTCTCCTCAAACAAGTGCCTGTTGGCAGGCCACAAAGTCGTACTAGCTACATTTGGGGCTATTTATGTACACCTCCTACGTAGTACACATTGGACCACACGTCTTTGCTGTTGCAACTCTCGAAGGGTTTCTAGACTGCTCCATCATTTACCTCCTACTTGAGAAATTCAATTTCGTGTTTGATTGAATTTTTTTTTTTTTTCATAGTTGTGCGAAACAAACAACGAACCGACAATTGTAAAAGAAAAAAAAAAAAAACTGGAAAATCATCTCAAGACTATTTCCTCTTTTGAACTTGGTTACTACCACACCGTCACTTCAAGTCGAAACTATTATCAATTATGGGTGCCTACAAATATTTGGAAGAATTGCAAAGAAAGAAGCAATCCGACGTCATGAGATTCCTTTACAGAGTCAGATGTTGGGAATACAGACAAAAGAATGTCATTCACAGAGCTTCTAGACCATCTAGACCAGACAAGGCTAGAAGATTGGGTTACAAGGCCAAGCAAGGTTTTGTTATCTACAGAATCAGAGTCAGAAGAGGTGGTAGAAAGAGACCAGTTCCAAAGGGTGCTACTTACGGTAAGCCAACCAACCAAGGTGTCAACCACTTGAAATACCAAAGATCTTTGAGATCTACTGCCGAAGAAAGAGTTGGTAGAAGAGCTGCTAACTTGAGAGTCTTGAACTCCTACTGGGTTAACCAAGACTCAACCTACAAGTACTACGAAGTTATCTTGGTTGATCCTCAACACAAGGCCATCAGAAGAGACCCAAGATACAACTGGATTGCCAACGCTGTCCACAAACACAGAGAATCTAGAGGTCTCACTTCAGCTGGTAAGAAATCCAGAGGTATTAACAAGGGACACTTGTACAACAAGACCAGAGCTGGTAGAAGACACACCTGGAAGAAGCACAACACCTTGTCCTTGTGGAGATACAGACATTAAGCTTGATCCCTTGGATGCGGTGCTTTGCTTCATGGTTCCGAGTGTTGCATGTATAGTTAATAGTTTAAAACGTAGAGTTTATTTTTTGTGAGTACGTTTTAATGCATACTTGAGAGCTAGAAACAATGGAATGTAGAGAGTGCGTTACTTGGTTTTTCTTTTGTTTCGAATGTGTGTACGGAACAGCACCCGTCCGCCCGTGGATTCATAATCACACTTCAGTCTAGAGCGGTTGTGAAATTATGTTAAAACAGAGTCAATCGTGTGTTAATTGAATTAATTTAGTCGCCATACACAAAAAATTATTCATGCGACATCCGTCCGTAAAAAAAAAAAGGACCAAGATTGAGACTGAGACTGAGACTGAGACTGAGAGAAGAAGAAGCCAAAAAAAAAACAACAAAAAATAAAGTCAATTGCCTTGGCTATCAGATTTCGATCCCTTTTAAAAATTCAAATTGGCACACAATTTGCTTCACTTTGCTACAACAGCCTACTTGTATTTGCCATAAAAAAAAAGGCATTGACGGGTATTGTTATCAGACTCCAATACAATCTTTCACTATTCTAGCATCCAGTTGAGAAATTTTTCGCCAACATGACTGAACACAAGCAAACAGCAATATTATCCGTTTACGACAAAACTGGGCTTTTGGACCTTGCAAAAGGGTTGGTTGATGCCAATGTCCGTATTTTAGCTTCAGGTGGTACTGCAAGATTGGTACGTGAGGCCGGATTCCCAGTGGAGGATGTGTCATCGATCACCCATGCCCCAGAAATGCTCGGTGGAAGAGTCAAGACGTTACATCCTGCTGTCCATGGTGGTATTTTAGCAAGAAATATGGACAGTGATGAAAAGGACTTGGAGCAACAAGGAATTGAAAAAGTTGATTATGTTGTTTGCAATTTGTACCCTTTCAAAGAGACAGTTTCCAAGATTGCAGTCACCGTTGACGAAGCTATTGAGGAAATTGATATTGGCGGTGTTACATTGTTGAGGGCAGCAGCCAAGAACCACCAAAGGGTTACTATTTTGTCAGATCCAAAGGATTACTCCAGTTTCCTCAAGGAATTAAGAGAGGGTCAAATTACCTCAGAAACTAGAAACAGATTGGCGTTGAAAGCTTTTGAGCATACCGCTGACTACGATGTTGCTATCTCAGACTTTTTCAGGAAACAATATGCTGAAGGTGTGTCACAATTGCCATTGAGATATGGTGCTAATCCACATCAAAAGCCAGCCCAAGCTTTTGTTTCTGAAGGTGAATTGCCATTCAAGGTTTTGAACGGATCTCCAGGTTATATCAATTTGTTGGATGCTTTGAACTCGTGGCCATTGGTTAAAGAATTGTCTGCGTCATTGAACTTGCCCGCTGCCGCATCCTTCAAGCACGTTTCACCAGCTGGTGCTGCCGTTGGGTTGCCTTTATCCGATGTCGAAAAGAAGATTTACTTTGTTGAGGATATTGAGAATTTGTCACCATTGGCCAATGCATATGCTAGAGCTAGAGGAGCTGACAGAATGTCATCGTTTGGAGATTTTATTGCTCTTTCCAACATTGTCGACAAGCCAACCGCACAAATTATTTCCAAGGAAGTCTCAGATGGTGTTATTGCTCCAGGATTTTCCGATGAAGCTTTGGAGCTTTTAAAGAAGAAGAAAGGTGGTAAATACTGCATCTTGCAAATTGACCCCAATTTCACTCCAGCCAACTTGGAGAATAGACAAGTTTTTGGAGTCACTTTGCAGCAAAAGAGAAATGATGCCATCATCAAGGGATCTTCTTTCAAGGAAATTGTATCAAAGAACAAGGACTTGACTGAGCAGGGTGCCCTCGACTTGACCATTGCCACCATTGCATTAAAATACACACAATCAAACTCAGTTTGTTACGCCAAGAATGGTATGGTTATCGGTTTGGGTGCGGGTCAACAATCCAGGATCCATTGTACCAGACTTGCTGGAGACAAGGCAGATAACTGGTGGTTGAGACAACACCCAAGAGTTTTGGGTTTCAAGTGGGCCAAAGGTGTAAAGAGACCAGAAAAGTCCAATGCTATCGATTTGTATGTTTCTAACCAAATCCCAACTGAAGAGCCTGAAAAATCTGAATACGAATCCAAATTCGAAGAAGTTCCAAAACCACTAACTCCAGAAGAGAGAAAGGAATGGTTGAACAAGTTGAACAATGTGGCATTATCGTCAGACGCTTTCTTCCCATTCCCAGACAATGTCTACAGAGCTGCAAGATCTGGTGTCAAGTTTATTGCAGCACCAAGCGGCTCTGTCATGGACAAAGCCGTATTCAATGCTGCTGATGCCAACGACATTGTTTACGTTGAAAACCCAATCCGTTTGTTCCACCATTAATCGTTTACGTAGTGTGCTACATGTATGTTTGTACATGTATATATTCAATATCAAGTTTCTATTTATAAGAGGCTGTGTAATGTTATACTGTAGATATGAGGTGCAAGAGGGAAGGTGCAAATGTGTTTCTCTCTAACACGTCAACCGAAAGAAAGAGAGAACATAAAAAAACAATGTTTGGCTAGAAAAAAAAAAAAAACCAGTGGAAAATGGCGAAGTGGATATAAAGCTAGCTAGTTTCACACACTGAAGTTTGATTACACATTTTTCACTTAAAAGATGGCTTCGTCAGAGTACAATTATGACGAGGAAGGTGAGACCTGGCCATTCTTTGTCTTGGCATTGTTGAGCTTTGTCTTGATACCTTTCACCATTAGGTATGCAACCAGGTTGACCGCTTCTGATCCCGCAAAGGTGAATGCTAATGTCGTGGGTTCAATCAAAGAAAATGCAGAAACAGTAGAAGTCCCCACTTTAAAGAGCCTCAATGAGTATAAGAAGAAGCAAAGCTCTCTGAGGATCTTCAACAAAACCCTTTTGGTGTTGATTATTGGTTGGAGTGCAGTCTTTGTCATTGGCAAGTACTTGACCAAGGAGACGGATATGTCAGGCTTGTTCGATCCTTACACCATATTGGACGTCTCATTCACAGCTAGTGAGAGGGAGATAAAAAGTCATTACAGAAAGTTGTCTTTGAAATACCATCCTGATAAATTGCCAAGAGATCTTACAGAAGAAGCAAGATTGAAAATGGAACAAGAGTACATCAGGTTGACCAGTGCTTATAAGGCATTAACTGACGAAACTACAAGGGAAAATTTCATCAAGTACGGACATCCAGATGGTGAGCAACCAACGACTCATGGTATTGCCCTCCCTAAATTCCTTGTCGAAGGAAAATATTCATCCTTGGTTGTGATTTTTTACTTTGCTCTCATTGGGGTTTTGTTGCCATTGGTTGTTGGTAAATGGTGGAACAATGTTAAGAATTATACAAAGCAAGGGTTACATGTCAAGACCGCCGCTAGTATTGTTCGCAAATTTGCAGATAAGGACCCAGCAAAAGTTTTCACTCCTGATGTGATCCTTGAACATGTTTTGGACAGTCAAGATGTTGATAATCTTTTGCCCGACTTGTCTTTGCAAGAAAGAAAGGAGTTGGTGTATGAACATTTCAATCGTCATGTTTCTAGCGATGCAAAGAGAGAAAAGAACAAGACTGAGTTGATTGCAATTTTGCCGCTTTTGATTGATGGTCTTGTTGATATAGCTCTTGTGTTCAGATTACAGGATGCGGTTATTGCTGCAGAGGATTTGAAAAAGGCTGTTTTGCAAGCTGTTAGTCCAAATGGCAAATATCAAGAGCTTTTGCAATTGCCATTTGTCGACGAGGATGTAGTCAAGGCACAACCAGTGAAGAAGCTTGGGAAGATTTTTGCGCTAGAGCAAGCTGAGGCTCAAAAGGTATTGGGAATCAAAGATGACGACAAGTTTAAACGAACCATGTCTGTTGCTGCTCTGATCCCATCGCTTAGGATCATTGAGGCCGAGGTCAAAGTTCCAGGAGAAGAGACTGTGACCCCCAATTCCAATGGGCACATTTCCGTCAAATTTCTTGTAAAATCACCAAGGTTGAAATCTTGTCCTGAAATTGACGATGACAGATTGCAAGATGAAGAGACGTTGGAGTATATGAAAAATCCATTCAGTGTGAATGACTTGGCACCGAAATTACCTTATGCTTTTACGCCTTATTTCCCTCAACCAGTTCGTTGTAGCTGGACATGTTACGTCATTGCGCAAAGAGAAAACAAGTTGGTGGAAAATAGCAAAGCATACGTTTTGGAGAATGTTAACCTTTCAAATTTGAACTTAACACAAGAAGAGTGGATAGATGGTAAAAAGGTTGTTGTCAGTACTTTCAAGATTCCCTTGCCTGCCGCTGTGGGCAACGTTGGCACATACTACTACAGATTGATAATGAAGAGTAACGCATATTATGGGTCAGATGTCGATGTTCCAGTTGATTTGGAGGTTGTTGCACCATCACCAGAAAAGAGTTTGGCAGGAGTCAAGAAGTTGATGGAAAAAAGCAAGAGAGAGAAAGCAGGTGATTCAGACGAAGAAGAGGATGAAGATTCGGAAAGTGATATTTCAGACCCCGAGGAGGATAGTTTGGCAGGCGCTCTTGCAGCATTAAGAGGAGAAACAACGTCAAAGAAGTCAGGTAAAGTTGAGGAAGTTGACGATGAGGAGGAAGAAGATGAAGATGTGTTTACCGATATCAATACCGATACAGAAGATGAAGCAGAATAATGTTTTGTTTAATAGAGAGCTCAAATATATACATATAGCTACAAGTACAAAGAAGGAAAGATGAAACCTTGACCGTTGTTAAACCAGGAGCGTTAATATGTACGCGTCTGGCGATTCCAAACCCTGCTCTTTATAGTAATCTTTGACCAAATCTTGCTTTTCAAACCCCTTCTTGAGGTACCAATTGATAGCTTTTTCATTGGTTACTTGAACATGCACAACGATTTCGTGAATGTATCTATTCTTTGTCTCTTCAATCACCCACGAGAGTAATTTTGAACCTATTCCCAAATTTCTATACTTTTCCAACACGGCAAAACTTTCAATATATACGCAATTGGGAGTTTTCTGCAAAACTGTTGAATTTACCGCCTCAGCAAATGACGACCTGATTTGGTTGTTATTGAAGGACCGAGCTCTTATAGCGCCCACAGGCAATTCTGAGTAAAAGGCGAGTTGAACAATCACATCGGAGGAGCTTAACGATGCAGTGTACCACGATTGAGGATACGTGGTGGGAAGACTGACCTCATTGATTTTTTCAAAAACTCCAAGATTGTTGACTGTTAGGTCGTCCAATGCGATTATGCTTCTTCCCATTTGTTATACTAATGGTCAGTGAGTTGGGAAGTAAAGTTTTCGCAGTAAAGAATTTTTTTTTTTTTTCTCCAGTACTGACGGTGTGGATTGCATGGTACGAAAGAATTGTAGCTTCAAGTATGATTTGAACGGTCAATGACTTTAGTTAAACTTGTACGACAAAGCTAGTTGAATGTAAAGCATTCACATTTATATAGAGAGCAAAAGAGGATCAGCACTCAACAAGGAAAAAAAGTGTTGTCAGTAATAGATGAGTCTTTGGAGATCAACACATGTTCACAATAAAGATGCCACAACAGGCGCATACAGCCACACCGCTCAGGCATCCTCAGGTGATACAGATTTAATTTGTAGGTTGCTATATATAGCAGTGGTAGTAGTAGTAGTAGTAGTTTCTTCAACTAAACTATAGTGAAGAAGAGCAATATATTCATATGCAAAAAATAAACTCCGCTACCTCCTCCACTATAGTTTACTCTTTAGAGAAAACTGCGGAGTTTTCACCCAAACTTCAAAAGTTTCACACACACTTTTTCATATCAAGAGGAAACATATTGTCACCCGTCTACAGATTGGAAACAGACTCTTACATTAAAACTACAAATTACTTCTTCTTCTTCTACTACCGCTACTGTGACTCCACTCATCTCCACAATATGATCACCACTATAGTTGTTGTCTTGGTTATCCTCTACTTTGCCAGAAGTATATATAATGACTTTATTGCAAATAACAACGATCCATTGTCGAATCAAGGTCAAGAGGCAACCATTGTGGAGGGTAAATTTACTCCAAAATCATTAGCCAAGTACAATGGGAAGGACCACGCAAAGATATTTATTGCTGTGAAGAACAGAGTGTTTGATGTGAGCCAGGGTGCAGCATTCTATGGACCAGGTGGACCCTACGAGAATTTTGCTGGCAGAGACGCTTCACGAGGCTTGGCTTTGAATTCATTTGACCCTGCTGTTTTGACACCCTTGGACCAGCCAATTGATGATTTGAAGGATTTGTCAAAATTGGAGAAGGAATCTTTAGAACAATGGGAGGAGCATTTCGAAAATAGATACAAAGTTGTGGGCTCCTTACATGAAAACGGAACTGTTCCAGAAGAGGCCCAAAGTCTTTGAATAGGGCTCGTTTAGCTAGAATTATATAAAAAAGGCAAGAAGAGACAGAATTGAATAACCTCTTTCTTGCCAATGTCGAAAGTACAAATATATTTATTGTTTGTTATTAGTGCCTTGAAATATTACGACATCTCTCATTCTCAATAACTGCTAACAGTGATGAATTGAAAAACATAAAAAAAAAAAAAATTATTCAATAGAAGAGTGAATGAAAAGTCACATTAATCGCTTCCATTGATTCAGGATATTTGGAAAAAAAAAAAGCCTCCTCCTTACTGAATATCAAAAGCACTTCACATCCAATTTATAAAGTATGAGTTATCGAGGACGAGGTAGAGGAGGTGGGTACAACAACAATTACCAAAACAGAAATACTTTTGGACACCAGCAGCAAAACGTTGATGCCTTCGTCGCAGCCAATGCATACCCGATTGAAATCGTGGGATGGAATGGTGCAAGCCTGAGTGATTGTATCAGCTTTATATCCAGAAAGTGCAGAATCGTTGTTAGCAACTATTCAGTCGATCAAAATACTGGGGTTTTGAAAGGTTACGTCAGGAATGAGTCTCAGGCAAACGAACTACTTAATTGGTCGGGAGTGAAGTTTGCCGGGCAGTCATTGAGATTCTCCAAAGGTCCTTCATCTATATCCAACCAAATGGGCGGCTCTGCTGCGGGAGCTGGTAGTACAATCGAAACAATAACCAATTTCTTGAAAGGGCGATATCAACCTGACATCAAGATGTTGAATTTAAGTGGAGTGAAACAGGACGCCAATCTCAATGCCCAAGGCTTTTTTGCATCGGTTTCGGTAACATCAAAGTTTTTTCCTGCATTAATGAAGATTGCTAGTGATTTAAAACTCGACGTCGAGAGCGTCGATTTGTCCAACAATGAACTCAGCGACTTGCAAGCAATCTCGTCCATGACTCAAACATTTCCAAAGTTAAAGAACTTGTCCCTTCAAGGTAACAACCTTTCCAGAACAAAAGTTTTCGAAACCTGGAAGTATAAGCTCAACTTTTTGCGGGAATTGATCTTGTTCAATAATCCTATTGTGCAAACCACCAACCCAACTGAGATCCAAGATATCAAATTGGAGTTGATGAGATATTTCCCTAGATTGGTGGTGTTGAATGGAGAGGTTTTGAGGAACGAACCAGCCTTGGAAGCTAACACCACGTCTCCATTTGGATCTCAAGCATTGTTTTTCCAAGACGAGGACACCAAGAACTTGGCTACCAATTTTGTCACAAACTATTTGAATTTGTGGGATACCAACAGAGCTAATTTGATGGTGTTATATCAAAATGAATCACAGTTTTCAATGCAATTGGATACATCGCACCCACATTTGATTGCAGACGGAAATAGCAGTTCAAACATTGATTTTGGAAACTACATGCCAAATTCAAGAAACCTTACCCGTATCTCATCCGGTAAGGCGAGAATGAGTAAAGTTGCAGTTGGGGCAGAACAGATTTACAAAAGTTTCCAGCAACTACCCAAGACCAAACACAATTTAGTCGAAGATCCAACATCATTTAGCATGGAGTGCTATAAGTACGCGCCACTCAATGGAATTGTAATCTCCGTGCATGGGTCTTTCGAAGAGGCTGCGCAGCCCGAAGTTTCGGATAACAGCACCTCACAAAGCTCTCGTGGTGGAAGATTCCACTCTCAAAGTCGAAACAAGAAGCCCAATTTATGCAAAAAGAGCTTTGATAGAACCTTCATTGTTTTACCTGGTCCCAATGGAAGCATGGTTGTCGCAAGTGATCTTTTGCTCATTCGTCCTTTTACTATCGATATCCCTTGGACCAATTCACACCCACCAACTCAACCAAGTTCGCAATCTCCATCAACTGCGACTAGCGTTTCCGGTCAACAACAAACACCAAATGTTTTACAAGGAGCAAACCCATTGACAGCACCGGGAGCAGCACAATTAGCACCAGCACCAGCACCAGCACCACCGCCAGTGGCAGAATTGCCTCCGGAAATAAAATCAAATCTTCAAGTACCACAGCAAGAACTTCTTGTGAAAATAGTGATGGAAACCAAGCTCAATCTACAATATGCATTAATGCTTTGCGAACAAAGCCAGTGGGATTACAACCAAAGCTTGACAAATTTCAAAAACTCCGCTTCGTCGTTGCCACGAGAAGCCTTTTTATAGACATTATGTATTTGAATAAACAGAGAAAAGTTGTGCTAACTTAGGTAACTCTCTCATCTTCGTGTAGTAGATGGAAAAAAAAAAAAATAAAAAAATAAGGTAGTAGAAGCAGAACCTTTTTCAACACCACCAACTACATACAAGAAGAAAAAACAATGAACCAAAACAGTTCTACGAAATGGGATATAATATAGCAATGGTTACTGACTTTTTCTACCCCCAGCCAGGCGGGGTCGAATTTCATGTATATCATCTCTCTCAAAAGTTGATTGATTTGGGCCACTCAGTAATCATCATAACTCACAACTACAACGGCCGAAATGGAATACGGTATCTCACCAATGGACTAAAAGTGTACTATGTACCCTTTTGGGTACTCTACAGGTCCTCCGCTTTTCCAACTGTCTTTTCAGCGTTCCCCATCCTACGCAACATATTCATTAGGGAGAGCATTGATATAGTACACGGACACGGATCCTTGAGCACGTTCGGTCACGAGGCGATATTCCATGGGAGAACCATGGGCATGAAGACAGTGTTTACGGATCACTCGTTGTTTGGGTTTGCTGATTTCGGGTCGATTTGGGGCAATAAAGTTTTGAAGTTTGCCATTGGTGACGTGGGCCATGTGATTTGTGTCAGTCACACGTGTAAGGAGAATACGGTGTTGCGGGGGAGCGTTGAGCCGTGGAGAGTGTCGGTGATACCCAACGCAGTCATTTCCAAGGACTTCCAACCTGAACCTTCAATTAAAAAGAAGAGAAAAGACGACGTGATTACAATTGTCGTTATTACCAGACTATTCCCAAATAAGGGAGCAGACTTGTTGACGGCCATCATTCCAAGAATCTGCCTTTCTAATCCAAAAGTGAAGTTCATAATTGCTGGAGACGGGCCCAAATTTTTGGATTTGGAGCAAATGAGGGAGAAATACTTTTTACAAGAGCGGGTCGAGCTAATCGGAGCCGTTAAACACGAAGAAGTTAGGAATGTGATGACACAGGGTGAAATATATCTACATCCGTCACTAACTGAGGCTTTTGGTACTGTTATCGTTGAAGCTGCGTCTTGTGGACTTTATGTGGTGACGACCAAAGTAGGAGGGATACCAGAGGTGCTACCCTCCAACATGACAAGCTTTGCTGAGCCAGAGGAAGATTCACTCGTTGAAACGACTTTGGCAGCAATTGATAAGATACAATCGGGTGAAGTCGATACCTCGAATTTCCACGAGAGTGTATCCAAGATGTATAGCTGGAGCGATATAGCTCAAAGAACAGAAGCTGTTTATGACAGTTTGGATTTGGATGAATTGAATCCACCTTTGATAGAGAGACTACTGAAGTTTTACAATTGTGGATTGATTGCCGGTAAGTTATTCGTCTTGAATTTGATTGTCGACATATTTATATACACCATCCTTGAGTGGTTGTATCCTAGGGATCATATTGATCTAGCGACCAAATGGCCAAAGCAGAGGAAACCTCGACCTAGCAGGAGCCATTAATAATGTTATTTGGTGAGGGGGAGTGTCGTATAGTCAACTCACTTGTCTCGAGTACACGACTCCGAAGTGTGACTTTCAAGTGCAAAGTTAAACACACACGGGAATATCATTAAATTGGAATACCTCTAGATAATCATAAGTGTAAAATCAGTCTAAATGTAACCAACTGACTTACTTAAGATGATTGAATGTGCAAAATAACAATAACAACGTCGTATGTGTATGCTTCCTCAGTGATCGCGACTCACTGCCTTTTACCAGCAATACGTTGTATATCAATGTGAAATAATATAAAGTCAATATATTAGATAATTCTATAAAAACTGATAAAACTCAAGAGAAGGAAACAAGCCTCATATTTATAGCATTCAAGGATCCGTCTTGAGTGTAATGATCACTTTTCATGGTAAAAGCTTAAAAAGTCGTGTCGCACTCAATATTCACATAATTCCAATCAGCGTAAAACATCTCAAGTTAAGCTGACTATGCGACAGGGAGTGCTTTTTTTTTTTTTTTTTTCTCTTTTTTTAGTTTGTAGCGAGTAAATTGCTCGTCAATGCAAGCATTGATATACCTTGGTGTAGTGTTTTGTGGAGTCCATTTTTGGTTTTCCATTGAATCAATACATATAAACTGAGTTTGTGTAGCTAGGTTTCTGATATCATTAGATAAACACTGTAAGTACGTTCGATTTTGCCAAACTTTGGATCTCTTGGGGAATGGTAACCACGACAAGCTCTCATCGTTTGGCGAATTAGTTGCCCTTTCCCTTAATTCAATCAATCTTTCAATGCGTTCAATCTTTTCATCGAAGGCCCTTTGTGACTCAATGTCATCCAAGTTGACACCATAAAATTGCGACTGATTTCGAAGAGATTGATTTTCTTCTTGAAGTTTGGAAATCTGGCTTGATTTGTCCTCCAGTTCGGCGCTTATGGACAGAACCAGATTTTCGAGTCGTTGGATTTGATCCAATGTTTTTTTAGTAAAAAGTTTCATGTTTTGCTCCAATAATGAGATATTCAACTTCAAATCTGAAATCTCTTTATCTTTCAGTAAGAGGGCCTCCTTCGCATCGAGGTTGTCTGTTCTCGACCCCGTGGAATCAGTTTCCTCTGCAACTAAGCTTGTTTTGACATAGTCATAGATGGATTCGGTTTCTGCGTCAGCAATTGATTGATCGGTGGACACTTCAAGTTCAGTACACTTTTCCCAAGCTTTATGTAGCTCGTCAACTCTTTTGGAATCAATAGTTTTGCTTCCGATTAGTTCAAAAGATACCTCTGTAGTCGAGCTCATCAAATGGGCGATTGAAGGCAGTGGATACTTGATCAGCACATTGTCAAGATGGTGATCAGATAGGGCATGCTGAATCAACTTATCATACGATGACTTGATAGATTTGATAGACTCAATTAACAACAGCAAGCTGCCATCCACACCCCTCAAGGAAGCTAAACCATTCAAATAGCTCAAAAATTTCGTCAAGATAAACTCTATATGCTTGATAAGGGATCCATGCTCACGCAAATACAGTACTTCTGTGTTATCGCGATGTAATTTTGAAACGTATTCATGACACAAATCGAGACCTTGCTTCAAGTGGTCATGGACTGCCTCGAGAAATTGCGAATCTGCAGCATCATGATCCACCAAGAAACTTTTTAACTCTTCGATCAAAACATGAACCTGATTCGAGTAAGCTTGGCTATGGTTAAATAAATATCTTGAACAGTCGTGTGCGTAATTATACTCAAGAATCACAACTACGGTCTGACAAAAATGCCGTATTCTCGCAACCGCATACTTGTAAAATACAAAAGTTTCATCATGACCGGGATATGCGTAAAGATTATCCAAGATTTCGGACTGTGCTTTCATGTCGTAAATGAGATCGATGTAATTTACGTCAACAGAGGTAGGGAAATGAAACTTGACCCGCTCTGCGTATATCTTACTCTTTGATTCGCAAACTTGCAATTCCAAAGCACATTGACGATATTTCTGCTCTGTCTTGCTAAGCTTTAACTCCATTCTCTTCAAATCAGCAGCGTGCTCGGAAGTGGATTGAAAGTTATTTTCCTTCATATCTGGAATGGGTTGTTTCATCGGCGAGCTTAGTTGGCTCTCAAGTTGCTTGATTTTGTCTTTATCCTTAGATATTACGCCTCGTAAGTGCTCAATTTCATGCTTCAAACTTTGTTCATTCTTTTGTAAGCTGGCCTCTATTTTTGCGTCCAACGTGTGCAATTCGTTGAGCTCTTCAAGAGATTGTTCTAAACTCTCGATTTTGGACAATAACTCACCATTTTCCATTGTTAACTGTTCTGTCATTTGCTCAAGGTCAGAAAGGGACTCTAACTTCTCCTTCAAAGCAGAGACTTCTGAAATTTTATTCAGTAAATCTGTGCTTAGGTCATGGAGTTTGGTATTGTAGGTTTGCAACTGGTTCAGCATTTCAGATAATTGAGTATCTTGCGCTCGCACCTTTGTATTCAATTCCTCTTTTATTTTTTCATTTAACCGTCCCCTTTCAATAAGCAATTTGATTTCCCCTGGTGAAAATTCTTCTGCATCAACAAACTGTAGTTCGTTCTCTATCTCTTTACCAATTTCCAACTCCTCTAAAACTACCGCGTAATCCTTTTGTAGTGATTGGTAATTCTTTGTCAATTCAGCGACTTTGGTCTCGAGAGTATCCTTTGCTTCCTGTAGGTACTGATTATCAATCAGTTGCATTTCTAATTTTGATTCCAATTGCTGATGTAAGTGCATTTGGTCCTCCAAACGATTCTCAAGTACTTTCAATTCCTTTTCACATAACGCATTTGCATGGAGGGTAGCTCTCAATTGGCCCTGCAAGTGTTCGACACTATCACCCCTCAATGTTATCGACCTTGAATCAGAGACCTCTAGACGTTCTTCCTTAACAAAGACTCCATACAATCCACTATTCCGGCAGTGGAAATAACGCACTCCCTTTACCGATCCATCATTCTTACCAATCGGCCGTTCCAATTCAACTCCAAACCATGTACCAGGGGCAAATTCAGTGTCTCCTATGTATTTTATAACTCCAAGCTCCCCCTTTACTTTAACATGATCACCTATTTGAAATCGCATTTAGCATAACTACCCAACTTCGAATCGGCTGTTTGGAATCAATGGGATGTCGACGCGTCAGTCAATACACAAAAGAAAAAAAAAAAACAAAGAAACATAAAAGCAGAGAAACCAAAAAAATTGTTTCAATGGAGTGGTTTTGCAGAACCTAGAGACATCTTTGACAGGTTACTCTTGTTTCATCACATCATGTTCAATCGAGCAGAGAGATTATCCTCACTTGGGAACAATCACAATAGTGCTAGCACAAACCATAATGTTGGGAGTGTTTTAACGCCCCCAAAGCGGGGAATGAACACATCAACCAGTAATAGTAGTAACCACAACAACACCACCAACAGCAACAACAACTCCAACAACTCCAACATCAATCTCAAACAAGAGTTGCTTGAAGAACAAAAACTAGAAATCAGAGAGGCTTTTCAATTATTCGACATGAATGGGGATGGATCTTTGGACTATCACGAGACGAAAGTCGCCTTCAAAGCTTTGGGATTTGAGTTGTCAAAGCGTCAAGTCTTGGATATAATTAGAGAATACGACACCGACGACACTAATTTAATAACGTACGACAATTTCTACAAAACTGTCGGGGAGATGATTTTGAAAAGAGATCCTTTGGATGAAATTCGTCGAGCTTTCAAGTTGTTTGATATAGACGGAACCGGCAAGATAAGTGTGAGGAATTTGAGAAAGATTTCAAAGGACTTGGGAGAGAACCTAAGTGACGAGGAGTTACAGGCTATGATTGATGAGTTTGATCTAGACGAAGATGGAGAAAGTACGTATTCAGCGAAGGAAACCTGCACTGAGAAATAGCATGTTACTAACCTACCCTATTTAGTTAATGAGGAAGAGTTCATCAGGATCTGCACAGAGTAAATTAATTTTCGAAAGACGTAGCAGTTGCAATCAAGAAGTTGATGAGGTAGTTGTATAGATGATGTTCAGTTGTGGTTAAAGCACTAGATGCTTTCCCTTTGTATGGATAAATAGATTACAGATTAGTATGTGTGGGTGTGGGTGTGTGTGTGTCTCTCTCTCTCTCTCTCTCCTTCTAAAAATCAAAAAATTTTGATTTTCTTTTTTTGGCAAACAAAAAATTTTCAAGTCAAATATATAGAGTAAGTCTTTGCAAGACACAACTTTACACTTCAATACAAATGTCTTGGGTTGTCAGTCGTTCTCGTTTCAAGCGAGATATCAATAAACTCCCTAGCCACTTTAAACAACAATGGTTGAAACAGCAAGAAGCAACTGCCTTGCCCACATTTAAAGGGTTCTTCCCAGATAGGCTCCCAAGATCGCAACAAAAGACGAGGTTCGAGGCTGGAATAACAGAGGGTGACTTGGCCTACGTTACGGAGGGGAAGCACAAGGGTAAGATTGCCGAGGTCTTGGCCTATAGTCCAGAATTTGATGCCGTATCATTGTCCAACATTTCCACAAAGAAGCTCTTACCAAAACCTTTTTGGCCAGAAGGTCAAACTTCTCATGTTTATGATTTTCCTGATTACATACCAAGAAATAAGGTAAGAGTAGTTGGTAAGAGCAAAGAAGATGGAAGAATATCGTACATGGTTGCGGAAGGAGTGGTGATGGGGAAGCCTTACTACGATGATAGGTACAAAAAATGGATTCCGGAGAGATACATCAAACATCACGACTATGAATTGCCGTGGCCAACTCCACCAAAGATGAATGATGGAGAGTTGTCAACACCAGAAGACAAAGTCACGGAAAGGACGTTTGAGTTCAATACGATAGGGAAATCTTCGATTCCTAAACAATTGGTTAATCAGTTGCGTAACCCATACAGTAAATTCAAAAAGAGAGAACTCAATGGATTGCAAGTTGCAAAACTTAACGGTCCTGAGATGCCATTAACTATTGAACAAAAAATTTGGTTGGCAAAACAGACAGAGAAGCCAGAGAAGAAATTGTACCCATTGTCGGAGGAAGTCAAGGAGTTTATCGGCTCCAAAATGGCTGACCATATGAACAAGATCGAAAGTCCAGAGTTGCGTCACCATTTGGAAGTTTTATCCCAGGTGAGAATACCAGATTTTGAAAAGACTTTGAAGATAATCGAAGAAACAAAGAAAGAAGAGAGTGTGACGGAGGAGGAAGATAGTAGACTTTAAAGTACTGTAAATAGTTATATTGAAAAAAAAAAAGAAATTTAAATTCAGCTTATAGTTTCTCGTAATCCAACTTACCTTCCAACTTCTTGTTGTCTGCCACTTTCCTAACAGCCTTCATGATGTCATTTTGTACAATATACTCCCTGTCATCTCTAATTGCAAAAAACCCAGCTTCAGTAACCACGTTTCTGATATCCGCACCATTGAAACCATCACTCATTTTCACGGCAGCTTCAAAGTCAAACTCTCCATGTTTTGCTATTTTGGCGGTGTGGATTTTGAAAATTTCCAATCTACCAGCTTCGTTGGGTAAGGGAATTTCAATCTTTCTATCCAATCTACCAGCTCTAAGCAATGCGGGATCAAGAGTATCTGGTCTATTTGTGGCCATAATAATCTTTGTCTGTCCCAATGTGTCAAACCCATCCATTTGGTTCAACAACTCCATCAAAGTACGTTGGATTTCACGATCTGCAGAGGTTCCTTCACTGAATCTACGACCTCCAATGGCATCAACTTCATCCATAAAGATAATACATGGCTCGTGTTCTTTAGCGTAAGCAAACATCTCCCTAATCAACCTCGCACTTTCACCAATATACTTGTCCACAATCCCCGAGGCTGGAGAAAAGATAAAGTTTGCTCCGATGGTTGCCGCCACAGCTTTGGCCAACAATGTCTTACCAGTACCGGGGGGACCATACAACAAGACACCTTTGGGTGGTTTGATACCAACCCTTGTGAAAAGTTCTGGATTTTTCAATGGCAATTCAATAACTTCACGTAATTCTCTCACTTGCTCAGTTAAACCACCAATACCGTTGAACGATATTTCACCAGGCTCAAAAGTCGTCATGTTGTAAACCAACGGATCAACTTCCCTAGGCAAAATCCTCATGATAGTGAGAGTGGTCATATCCAACGATACCCTAACACCGTTTTTCAAATTCGACTTTTTGATAGTATTTCGGCAACCCACAATATAACGAGGCCCACTAGATGCCTTGACAATAAATCTTTCATCGTCCAATTGCTTCAATACCTCTCCAATGATTTGACCCACCGATTGTAACGCCTTGATGTCATTCTCAGTTTTTTCATAATCCTTATCCAAGTCTCGTATTCCTAACCGTAATTCTTTCAACCTAGCATCCCATTTTCTATGCTCAAGTAACTTGTCTTTAAACTTCAGAAGTGCCCTCTCTCTTTCTGGATCAATTGGGTCGGATGTTTGCGAATTTGAACTGCCACTGGCTTCTTGACCCGCACCAGATTGGTTGTTGGAATTGTTCTCTCCGGAGTTGCCACCGGGTTGTTCTGCATTTAAAGCTTGCAAAAGAGGATCATTCTCATCTGAACCCATGATTAATTAATGTGGAAAGTTTGAAAACGTGTAAATGAACGTGGATGTCAGTTATATTATCAGAACCTTTGCTTTACTCCAAGTGGCAAAAAAAAAAAAAAAAAAAAGAAAAAATTGTGTATGTGGAATAGTTTTGTTGATTGATCAAATGGTGAGAAACTTCGAACGAAGTATTTGGTAGCCACTCACTGCTGCAGCGCATCAAAATTTTTCTCCATCTCTCTCTCTCTCTCTCTCTCTCTCTACACTGGGCTTTCACAAATTGCCAATTTATATACACGATGGAGTTCACTGCAGTGGTGTTCTGTGGCAGAGGGAAGACTCTTGAGCCGTTCTCGGAAGCTCGTGGTACAGGGTTGCCCAAAGCGTTGTTACCGATTGCCAATGAACCAATGATCAATTATGTACTTGACTGGTGTCAGCGTGCTGTTTTGGCAAAAATTCTCGTTGTGACGCAGGAGGAGACTAGCGAGTCAGTTGAAGCCACTATTGAAAAGTATAAGAAACTGAGGCGTGAACGATTTGCAAAAGAAAGTGATGGTTCAGAGGCTACTAAATATACAACGCCAATCGAGATTATGCCATTTACTGCTGAAAACAGTGCCCAAATAATCTACCAACTTTACAAAAATACTCAATTTAGGTCTCATACTCAGAATATCATGATTTTGCCATGTGACTTCATCACGGATTTGCCACCAGCAGTAATTATCGAAGCCTTTAGGAATCGAAACGAATCCGATGTTGGGGTTTACTTTACGTACAAGAATCAACTTGAAATAGAGGATAAGAAACTGAAAATTTTCGGGAAAAAATATACTGTGTATGACGGTGATGCCGATGACTCATGTTTGCTTGATGTATATGGGAAAGCTGATATTGAGATGTCCAAATTCTTGCGCATTAGGACCCAAATGAGTTGGAGATACCCAAGATCTATCGTGAGCACAAAATTGCTAAACAGTGGGATATTCTTAGCTTCGAATCGGATATTCAATATCATTGACGAATCACCAAGCAAATTTAGTGAACTTTATTTTGAGAGAAGAAACTACGATAAATTTATCCGCGATTTAGCAAGGAGATCTTGGAAACATTCAAAGTCAAAGGAAACGGTGGGACTTTTTGTAGTTCCATCTGAAGCAACATTCATTCGGGTCAACAATCTACCGGTATTGATGGAAGCCAATAGACAATTTATGAAAAAACAAGCTATGATGAAGGGCCAGACACTTCAAGGATTGCAGCTGAAGGATAAGCTTGCTGCTCACGTGGGAAATGATTCAATAGTGGGTGATGGAACTGAATTGGGGGAGAAGACAAACGTAAAACGAAGTGTAGTTGGTCACAACTGTACTATAGGGAAAAAAGTTAGAATAACTGGAAGTTTGATCCTTGACAACGTTACCATTGGTGACGATGTTCAGTTGGAAAACTGCATCATTGGCCATCATGTGAAAATACAGCCAAAGTCGAAATTGATAAATTGCAATGTTGAGTCTACAAATGACGTACCAACAGGGACCCAAGCTAAGGGCGACACTTTACTCTGCTTGAATTTGGAGGCCGTAGAAGATGGGGAAAGCGAGGAAGAGTTTGTTTTGAAAACTGGTCCTCTTAGTGACTCAAGTTCTGATGAAGACGATGACGACGAAGATGACACCTCTGAAGACGAGAGTGAATTTGAAGATGAATATACCGCTAACGACGATGGATTATTTGCATATTAGCAAGTCTACAGGATAAATGATACGTTAAAGACATAAAGCTTCTGTACATACTTCTAGTATTGTATAGCAAAAAAAACAAGAAAGAAAAAAAAAAAATAAGGCACTTCGGCATCTACTTAAACCTTCTTCTTCTTCTTTCTCTTTACAGGACTATCACTAGTGTCTTTGAACAACTTCGCCCGTTTCAAATCATCCGTATCGCTTTCACTGGAATCCTCTGAGGAGTAAAACTTTTTATGCAAATGCTGAAGTTTCTTTTTCTTGATTATGGAATTTCGTTGAGATGCACTATGCTGAACTGAGATTGGAGGTATGCTTGGTCTGAATGCAACAGGTGGCTTCATATCCAGTTCGAACTGGAATACAAAATCTTGCGGTAACTTGGAATCATCCAAAGAGGTTGTGGGAGTAGCGTTTTGAGGATTCGTTACATCTGCCCTGTTCTTCACATTCGTTATTTCCGCTCGCCTTGTTAATGCCCAGTTTTCAACATCCTCATCATTAGTTATAACGTGTAGCAAGTCATCTAGGCACTCTATGTACCCGAGTTCATGAGAAACACTATGCATACTTTGTCCACATTTGTATAAGGCAGCAACAGCTCTTGCAGCATTGGCAAAGTCTGTCTTAATAGTGTGCATTTGTGCGGCATTTACCGTGCTTCCCGATTGGGCATTGATAGATGAGTTGTATAGCGATGCTACTGCTCGTGCAGCGTCTTTGAAATGCGTTGTTAGGTCCGTATTTAAGTCAGCAATGCTGGACTGAGAACTCACTCTTGATTGCGATGACGGGTCATCAGTTTGATCAGCAGCGTCATCTTTCCGTTGTAGTGGTTTCAGCGATGGTAGTGTGTTTGATAAGTTTGATAAGTCCATAACGTAAAGATACTAAGGGGTATATATATAAATCTAGCAAGGTAGTTTCTGTAGTCTAAAATTGTTTGAGATGTTTTGTATGTGATATCTCAGCGCATTCAAGGAGCTGCACAGTATTTTTTTCTTCTCTCTCTCTCTCTCCCCTTTGGCACGTGATTTGACAAGAGCTACCAAGGTTCTTCCCCATTCCAAAACACAAGTTGATGTAAGACGCATTGGGGAACCATATCTACACGGATTTAGCTAAGTATGTAGGTAGGTGTAGACAACGGGTGGGTCTCTATGGAGTTTGCGATATAGAAAAGGGTATTTATTCGACATTTACCTCATTATCTCTCTGTCCATACTATTATCTCCCACTCTCATCGAGTAAGATCAAAAGTTCATGTTCGTATAAAGTTCGGAAGTTACTAATGGCAAGCTATGGCACCTTCAGCAAACTACTTGTCTGTACTACTCTTGTGCGGAGCTGTTCAAAGTTGTAGTTGTGTAGATCTCTGCTCAAGTAACTCAAACAACGCGCGAACAAAGAAAATGGAATTTATTTTGAACAGCAAAGTACCCACATCACCATTGTACACACTTTCTTCATCTCGACTCCTTGTGCAACTTTTTCTACATGGTTGAATCTACATTAATCTACAGATACGATGGTACGGTAAACTCAATCGATTTTATATGCGCCCGCTAATGGCCATTTTGAACACTTGTTTCTAGCTAACTTTTCTTCACTTTTAGCACTTCCATTGTGTGGATCGGTAGACGATGATAACGACACCAACTCACAAGCTTTGCAAGAACAAAAAAAGAAATGCAAAATCTTGATCAGCAGGATAACTCCAAACTCAGAGCCTCAAGCTACAATCGAGTCGGGAGAGTTCAGTATCCATTACTTAATCTCGCAAGGGATCATCTACTTATGCATATGTAAAAAGTCATACCCACGAAAGCTCGTCTTTTCTTACTTGAATGAGATAGCACAGGAGTTTTACAACAGTCATGGACAGGAGGCTTTGAGTCCAACGGCAAGACCTTTTGGATTCACCTCATTTGACAACTTTTTGCACAAGACAAAGAAGATATACCAAGATCAAAGAGCTCAGTCTAATTTGAATAAATTGAATGACGATCTTGCGGATGTGAAAAAAGTCATGACTAAGAATATAGAGGACTTGTTGTACAGAGGAGATTCGTTGGATAAAATGAGTGACCTATCCAGCTCTTTGAAACAAGATTCGCTCAAGTATAGAAGAAGGGCCCAAAGAATTAACTTGGAAGCTTTGATTAAGCAATACGTTCCAATTATAGGAGTTGGTTTAATCTTTTTGTTTATATGCTACTACCTATTGAGGAGATGAAATAGATGATTGTAATCCATACAGAAAACTGTATAGAGTTTTGTAGCCACAGCAAAAAAAAAAAATTGCGACTTCGGATCCAAAAGCCAATTATCCATTATGTTACCCCGATCTCTCTTCCAACTTATTACATGGAACAGCCGCATTTCCTAAAGGTGGCTTCTAAATCCGCTGCCAGCTTATTGTCGACAACTTCAGTTCCACATCCTAGTTCCACCACTGAGGCGACCACAGCAATCAACTATGAGAATGTGAATCTGGAGATACAATCCATCCGAAATGGTTCTCCATTGACACAATTTGACAACAGTAGTATAGCTTCTGAGCTTCACTTGTCGGAGTACATCGAGGACTTGCCTTTTCTTCCGGCGAACCTACGCAACGCACAAGGATCACTGGACGACCGCAGTTACTTCTCAACGTTCAAAAATCCGTTAGGGTTGAGTGAAGAACAATACTTTCGCCAATACATCCTACCGTCCAAAACAAACGACAACAAGCAGTTTCACCTGAAATTAAAGCATTTTTTCATTTTCTCAACGGCCGGCAAACCAATTTATTCAATGAACGGATCGGATGATGTGGTGATCGGCTACATGGGCATTCTCACTACAATTCTTTCGACTTTCCAAGAGGATCTTCATAAAGACCTCAGCAGCATAAAAGTGGGTGACGAGGTAAGAGCAGTTGCCTTGAATCGAGGACCCATAGTGTTATTTGCGATCACAAAGTTAACGCATGAAACTGATAGCCTTCTCAAGTCTCAGCTACATCTCCTATACTCGTATTTGTTGAGTATACTATCGAAATCAGCTATCGATAAGCACTTCAACAATGGATTGAACTACGATTTACGGCGAATTTTGAATGCATTGGATTTTGCAAATTTGGATGAATTATGCATGAAGATTACATATGGACTTCCTAATGGACTCGACTTTTACTTGGGTTTATTGTTTTCATGTCGCCAAAGCATCAAAGTACGATACACATTACGAACCAAGATGAACAGAATACTTAAAACTTACAAGGACGATGATTTGCTATTTACGATCTTGGCCAAGTCTAATGTCGTTACAAATTTGATCCGTAACAAAGCGCATGATCTTTCGGACAAGGATTTGAGATTATTGTTATTTATTGTGAAATCTATGAAGAACAAGGAAGAAGACTTGTGGATGCCGCTATGCATGCCTGAATTCAATAGTCGTGGTTTCTTGTACGTATTTGTTCGTACATGGGGTCAAAAGAGCCTAATACTCATCAGTGGGAATAAGAATTCCTTCTACAAACTAAAAGAGGTGGCAAACGGAATCATACTCACTGCAGAAAGAGCACAGAATGGGGAGTTTTTGAACAACTTTCGACAAGAGTTGCAGACCCCAATTTCGAGCCAAATTCCATTCGCTGTCAAGCATTTTGTGTATGTTAACAAGAGCCTCAACCAGTTTATTTGCAGCGAAACTCCTTATAACAATAGAGATATCGTACTTCAATTGATCGAAGCCTACACTCAGTTGAAGAATAACAAGTCAAATATACAGGTCCAAGATGCCTCGACTAAATACAAGAAACTAAGCTACATGAAGTGGGAGAGTGCGACTGGTTTCATGATCACTGACGATTCATATACGTTTTACTGCGTCGTTAATGATGATCTTGATTCCAGAAAATTGATTGACACCAGTCTCTCCGTAATCAAATGGTGCAAGAAAAATCAATCACGGTTATTTTTAACTACTGGATAGATTAGGTTACTCTATTGCAAGATACGCTTTTCATACTGTTTAAATGACTCTTGTAGTTTATCAACGTACAACTTGTGTAATTTCTCCAACTGAGTCAACTGCTTATTCTCCAAATCCGACAATTTGTGAGTCTTCAAATGTGATTGGAACTTGTGTCTCACATCACCTCTAACGGATGTCAATGAGCCAGTTTTGTTATTTCGCAACTTGTCAAACAACTCCTTCAACAACTTGACGTCATTTTGTTTGGTTTCTAATGTAATTGGAGGTAAGGGAACTTTGATGTTGAACTTGTTTGCTGGATCAACGATTCCGCTCATATTCAATCCAGATCCAATTATTGTGTTGATTATAGCCTGCGCATTCAGTGGGTCAAACATGGTGATGATGAAGTTTCTTCCCTTGACTGAAGTTTGCGCAATTGTGTTAAAGGGCACTTCAACAACTTCCTTCTGGTTACCCACATTCACAAGCAAGTTATCAAATATTTTGGGATTCAATTTCCCCAACTTGATCTCATTTGCTAATTTGTCAAACCTCGATATGATGGATTCAAACCTGGCTGTTGCATCTTTAAAGTCTATTGTAGGTGTCACTACTTCCTCTTCTGCCTCAGCTTGAATCTTGTCGTCTTGAATTTGAATCTTTTGCTGCTTTTGAGCCCTTTTCGATTTGCTGTTCTTCTTCGATGAAGCTAGGAGTGTAGCGCTTGTGTGGAATTGAGGTTGACGCAAAAGTGCCGTCGCTATACGAGTAGTACGCAAAGGCACTACCCGTAACAATCCACATGACCGTGCCGTAGTTACAAGCTTGAGCATAGGTCAGGTGATCCTTTGGAATATCTTTGGTTCAATCTAGAGATTTCATTTGAAAAATTTTGTTGAAAAGTCGAAATTCATGCTGTGCTACTTTGAGAAAAAAAAAAAAAAAAAAAAAAAAGAAAATTTGGCTGCAACTGTCACACCACACTACAATCGCTTCCACCTTACAGAGTTCAATGTATTTCATTGGACAGAATTAGGCTTGCATCAGTACTTTCCCTTACGTGCATGCTGCAATAGCCCTAACTATCTATTTTTTCCAAAATTTGTATACATCGAGTTGATTCGCGGCCAACTTCCCCACCTTCCTTCACTAAACTTGACAAGTTGTGCATCAACTTTTCTTTAAAGAAGCTATTCATGGCATTCACCCGTGTTGATAAATCTTCAGTTGTCAATGTATCCAAGTTTTGCAAATCTTCAAAATTTCCATCTCCCACGTTCATTTCATTAACAAATAATTTCAATGGTGCATAAGCTTGCGGTATAGTGGGTATCAAATACTTATAGGACTGGGTGTGGGTTGCTATTGCATCAGGACTATTCTCAGAGACAGCTTTTTCATTTTGCTCAAACAACGTAGATTGTAAGAAGTTGGCCAACACACTCAAGTGGTCAATGCGTGCTTTCTTTGTGTTTGTCCCAAGTAGAATGGAAGAGCTCGAAGTGATTGACACACTTTTCGATTTCGAGTCATTCTGTAGAGACCACCCCATTAATATAAATATGTTCTTCAAAATCTTGACAAAGTACAGCTTGACATCAGCATACTCAATCACTACATCAAGAAATTTGGTGCTAGTGTTTCTAATATCTGGCAGTATATGAGTCATTGCCGATATTGTGAATAGAATGATTGTACGCTTATGCAAATCCAAGAGCCCTGGTTGCTTTTTGCCGCATTCTTGCAAAAGCTTCAACACTTCCAACCGTACCTGTTTGGATTCGTCTAACATCAATGGCGTAACACTAGTTATAATTTGTTTATAGCTCGAGGGATTTGACGGTAAGTTTTGGGTCAAGCTGATTACCACTTCTTTTCTGGCTGTTGAGGAATGGTGCTTTGTCAAAGACAATTGGTGTTGTAAATCTTTGGATGAGTGGGCATGGGTGATTGATTGACCAGGTAAAGATATCGTCTTTGACTTGAAAGATGTGTCCGTATAGTTGTCTGCCTTTTGTGCTGTTTTCCCAACCTTCAACTTTGCCTTTTTGAAGTCCTTTTGCTTCTCTTTTTGTTTCCTTTTGGAGCCCATCGTTGATGAATTTGGTTTGGGGTATAAAGAGATGGGGTTTTTACGATGAGATCAAAAGAGCCAATTTTTCTTTTTTTTTGCGAAACGATTGATTATCAAATTCTACAACGCTAATACACATACAAATTGGCATTCTCAGCCCATCTTTATAATCGTAATTGGGATCGCGTTGACGATTTGCAATGTCAATCAATGGAAATTTAGCAGACCATGAACTTCTACTTCAGTCGTTGTCCCTAGAGGACAAATCAGAACAAAAATGGTCGACATCCACCTTTGCAAGACATTTGGACGAGGAAGACCACGATGCTATGGACATAGATGACGATCCGATGGATATTGACGATGAACTGGTGGATGAGAAGAGCATAAGTGACCCGATACAGGGGCCAGATGGTGATACTGTCGAGGATACTGCGACAGGGCCCTACACAGGAGAACTGAATCACAATCTACTTGCATTATTGTCGCCAACCATGATGGGAGCGAGATTAGCTGTAACACACAAGCCAAAGCTTTTGATTCCACCTTCGCCGAAGAGCTATAACGGCATGTCAACTGGCTTTCCCACTGGAGTAGAGTCACCACACCCGAGAAGGAGGCAGAGCTCCATTGACTATGAGTTTGATGTGAGTGCTTTCCCAATAATAAAGAACACAAGCCAGTTAGCTTTGAATCGTAACAATCCTTCCTTTCACACTGTGGCAAATTCCGCTCCATTCGAATCGTCGTCACCTGGAAGATATACGAATTTCAAAGATACCGACTATACCACCAACCACACCGTGACTCAACATCAGCCGCAAGCCATTCATCATCACCATTATTACATGAATGCGGTGAATCACCAATCTGAATCAGAACTTATACAAAGAGCCCACGTAAATAAATTAGAGATAAGCAAACTACGCAACGAAGAATTACAGAGATACTGGGCTGAGCTGAGGCAAGATTCGAGTGACTTAACTCCGAGACTGGACTACATTAACCTACCGGCACCTTGGCATCGAGATATACACCCACACGAGAGGATTCCGTACATTGTATCATCGTACTTGCATTTGTTTATCAATTTTATCATCTCGATGTATTTCATCTACCTCGTCTATTATATCGCAACAACCATAAAATCTGATGTGAACCACAAGATTCAGATACAAAAACGTACCATCCAATCGCAAATAGACACGTGCCGGACATTGTTCTACGAAAGTAAATGTGATAATCCAGAATACAACACGTTACCGATCTTACGCAAGAAATGCGAGACTTTGGCATTGGGAATGAACCAGGATCCTAATTCCATTGGAAACTTGTCGACTATCAATGCGCAAATCATTGGATTGATTTTAAACTCTTTAGTCGAGCCATTGGGGTTCAAGTTCTTTATGTTTTTGTTATGGTGTGGAATTGTGGTGTTTGGATGCAATTTTGTGTTTGGATTTGTTCGTGCAAAAACGTATTACGGTAACCAGAGAGATATGGAAATCCTGAGTCGAAAGAATGAATAGAAGAATGTCTCCTAATTCTTAGAAGACTGTGAAAGATAACTGTTGACTTTAGTTCGGACTTAACAGATATTTTTTTTACGACATGACCGTGGATTTTGTGTAATGTTGTTATAGAATTACGGATAAATACAATAAATGGCCTTGGGAGGTCTCTCTGGAGATAAGTAAACTTTCGATGTTTGATACAACAACAATTGGAACCTTCAATGAGAGGTTTGAATTTGAACAAATTGCATATGAGGGATTGGATTACTTTCACTCATTAACACCGACGAAGGAGTGGTACTCAAGCTGTCCTTCTGTATATGTTGTCTCCTGAAACGCAGGACCAACTGTGGCTCCTGAAATTGCCACAGATGCCCTATAACACTAAGGCTGTTATAGCCGGGTTTTTGAAGGAACTGGAGCAATAAAAACGCTACGGTGATTGTAGCAATCGACAGAATAAAGGATATTCGAGTAGCTATGCGATGAGCTGGCAAGAACCAAGACCTATGGAAGAGCAGTGCGGCTGCTTCATTTTCGTATCTGAAGAATATTTTGCAACGTATTACGTTTCATATGATTTACTTAATAGAGATTTGATTAGCTGTATCGCTGTGCATTCACACTCAGAGTAGTTGCAATGGCGTGGCTGAGTTGTCTAATCATTCATACACAGCTCCTCCAAGTAGCATTTTGGTTTCTTTTTATGCGCTCATTGCTGCTGATTAATACAGTTTGTCCTAATCAATTCGTATTCCCTGAGCCCTTCTTGTTGGCACATACTCTGGTTAAGCACTTTCCGGAGTTAAAGTCAAGCTGTGTGTTTTTGTTTTCTTTTTTTTTCTACTTTTGTGATCCGCAAAAAAAAACAGAAAAGTACCCAAAAGGCAGAGAGAACAACCCACGGCTAATAACTTGTGTTGCTTTATTTTTTCTTTTTTTTTTGTACTCTATACAAATTTCTTGTCACAGCGCATAAAATTGATGGACTGACTGACATTGTACCAGAATCAATGTTGTGCTTACAGTTTATTAATATATAAATGTCAAAAGTGCCCCCTGTTGATTAGTTTTTGCATCTTTAGATTAAGCAGGACATTGCTCTTTTTTTCGAATTTCCCTTTTTTAGTTTTTTTTTTTTGGTAACACCTTCGACTTCTTCAGTTGCTAATCATGGGAGTATTTGGCACATCTGAGAAAGAAGAAGCTCAACTAAGAGATGCGGCCTTGTCTGCTCATCAGCAACAAGGGTCGCTAGATCAGTCTGGTAGAAGACCTAGCAACACCTCAAACACTTTGTCACACTACGAAACTGCTTCGGAACATTCAACATCTGCAAACGACAATCACAACTATCCCGAACCCAGCAAAGACTACCAAGACCACTCAGCTGATCCTGAGACCAAAGTTGCGGTAAATCTTAAAGAACCTTCTCAGCCAAGTGAGCAATTTGGCGGACCCCCCGAACACGTTGATAAAGATTTTGATGCTACTGAAACACATCCTGTTCCTCGCCAAGCTTATACCCCTCACAATGAGTCTTACTTGTCCAGCGAAACAGCTTCTGAAGCAGACATCCAGCCTGTTCCTGTGGAGGAGAAATTCACACAGGGTGACAGGGACGAAAACCAATTGAACAGGCAATATACTTTAGAGAGAATCAGAACCCACCGGTCAATTGAAGACGCAGCTTCGGAACAAATAAAACAGGTGCTGGGTGGCCGTGTACTCTCTGTGGACGAGTTGGACTGGGATAGTCCAGATGACAAGGATAACCCTCAAAACTGGTCCAATATTAAAAAGTGGTGGATTACTTGGACAGCTGCTGTGATGTGTCTCGTTTGCTCGTTAGGTTCATCTATGTACACTGCTGGTATACCTGAATTGATGATTCGTTTTGGAGCATCACAAGAATTGTGTCTTTCGGGTTTAACATTTTACTTAATTGGTTTAGCAATTGGTCCAGCTCTTGCTGCGCCATTGTCTGAAACATATGGAAGAAAGCCCCTTTACGTTATTTCCTGGCCTATTGCCATGTTGTTCACCATGGGTGTCGGTTTGTCGCCAAACATTAGAACATTGTTGGTACTCCGTTTCTTTTGCGGGTTCTTTTCTAGTCCAGCTTTATCGATAGCTGGTGGTACTATTAGTGATCTTTGGTCACGAGAACCCTCTGAACAATCATTTGCTGTTGCGATTTTCTGTTTGTGTCCGTTCTTGGGTCCAGTTTTGGGTCCAATCATTGGTGGTTTCTCCGCTGAGTACAAGAATTGGAAGTGGGCAGCAGCATGGGTATTGTTGATGTTTTTTGGTGCAGCTTGGCCATCTGCCATTTTGTGCCCGGAAACTTTCAAAAAAACTATTTTGGCTCGTAGGGCTCGCAAGAGAGGACTCAATGTTGAAACTGAAACAATCAATTGGGCTTATATCAAAAGAATTGTCAAGTTCAACTTGGGAATGCCCTTGGTCTTGTTGGTGAGAGAACCTATTGTGTTTTTCTTGTCTTTATACATTGCCTTTGTCTTTGCAGTCTTGTTTGCATTTTTTGAAGCGTTCCCAGTTATTTTTAGAGGTAAGTATCAAATGGATTTGGGAGTTTCCGGCTTGCCTTTTATTTCTGTTGGTATCGGTCTTATTTTGGGAGTGGCCTTTTATGTTGTTTTGGACAAGACTATCTATTTCCCCAAGAATCCAGATGGTACCAGAGGTAAAAGAGATGAGAATGGTAATTTCATCTGGGATCCACCTGAGACGAAGTTGTTGGTGGCAAAGATTGGAGCTTTCTTTCTCCCGATATCGCTTTTCTGGTTGGGTTGGACTGGTAGAACTGGTAACATCCATTGGCTCGCTCCAACAGCAAGTGGTATTCCGTTCGGTTTTGGTTTGATTTTGGTTTTCTTTGCTGTCGTGTTGTACTTTTCCATGTCGTTCCCACCAATGATTGTTGCCTCTTGTATCGCAGCCAACAACTTGTTGCGTTATACTTTGGCATCCGTTTTCCCACTTTTCACTGTACAGTGTTTCGAGAACTTGGGAATTGGTTGGGCAGGTTCGTTGTTTGGATTCATTGCTGTGGTGATGGTTCCCTTGCCATTTATTTTCTCATACTTTGGTCCACAGTTCAGGGCAAGAAGTAAGTTTGGATATGCAGCTTTCTTTAAAAAGTTGGCAGCAGAGAAAGAGGCCAGAGAAAAAGCCCAAGCAGAATCTGGTGCTAGCTCAGAACCAACAACCAATCTTGAAAAAGATGTTGCCAATGAAGTCTAGGTATATATTATGGGTGTATTAGATTGTTTTTTTAATAGAGATTAATAATTAGTGGCTTTGTAAAGCGTGATACACCAGTAATTGTTACAGTAATGAGGCCCGTTTCTTGAGGTTTTCATAATCGACCCTTTGATTTTTTTTTTTTTCCGTTTAGACATACAATGTAAAACCACCATTCAACCACCAGTTCGAGATTGTCAACACCTTCAATCCATCAAACGTTGTCGTATAGCAAGCATATCCAATCTACTCTACATCCGCATCTACCAAGAGTTGCATTTTCTTGCTTGTACGAGATTTAAAGTTCACACTTGATCAATTTGTAACTAAAATATTAAGAATTATGGTCAACAACAACAACAACAACAACAACAACAACAACAACGGGGTACAAGGCCAACGAGCCAATGGGCAGTTCAACCCAAATTCCAGTAATGGTGTACAGAGTCCGTCTTTACCTGGATCCCAGCAGCAACGCACACAACAACAAGGTCAACCCCAACAACAGAATTTACAGCATATTCCACCTCAACAATTGGCACAACTTGTGCAAGCAATGAAAAATGATTTTGAAATGGCCAAAAATGCCACTGATGAGCAAACAAAACAGCATCACTTGAATCGAGCTGAGAATATAAGAAAGGTGTTGGCAAAGTATCAAGCTCAGAGAAATAGATTGCAGCAGCAACACCAGCAGCAACACCAGCAGCAACGTCAAATGAATTCTCAACTGCCCCAGCTCAGCATGCAACAGTCAGGAATGCAACCACAGCCTTCTGTTCCTGGACAATCTAATCCAATGTCCCAACAGAGTTTCAGCAACAACTATAATCAGTTCCGAGATCCAGTGCAGAATCTGCCTGCAATAAATAATTCACCGGCGATGGGCCATCAGTCACCTTCTATGGGACCAAGCGGTATTCCGACAGCTACTGCGCTTAATCCTAATAATCGTCAGTCTCAGGCCTCGGAGGGTAGCAAAGGTAAACATGATGTAGAGGAGCAAAGTAAACAAAAGCTACAACAGAATCAACTGCAGCAGCTGCTGCAATTGCAACAACAGCCGCAACCACAACAGGTGGGTCCGAATCAAGTGCCAAATTTTAATGCACAGAGTCTGCAACAATATCAAAACATGTTGGGAAGCATGAGTTCGAGTAATTCGAGCGGAGCGGGAAGTGGTACGGCTGGCGGTATAAATCTCCCATCTAATACAATATCGATGGAAAGGTTCAATCAAATTCGACAGAAATTGACGGAGATTCAGAGGAAGATCCAGCTTTTGGAACAAAGTAAAAAAGCGGGCAATGCAACACCAGAACAGGTCTCGATCATTGATAGGGAGTTGGTGGAGTATAAAACCAAGTTTCAACAGTTTCAAAAGATTGGTATTTATATGAGGAATCAGTTGGTGCAGCAAGCGAAGCAACAACAGCAGCAGAGACAGCAAAACCAACAAGTACAACTTGGTCAGTTACCACCAGCACAGCAACCACAACCACAACCACAACCACAACCACAACCACAACCACAACCACAACCACAACCACAACCACAACCACAACCACAACAACAGCAACAGAATCTTCTTCCTCAATCGTCACCACAGATGCCACAAGGCCAGCAACTGCAGCAACAGTTCAATCAATTCCCTCCACAATCACAAGGTAACAACAGCATGCAGTTTTCACCACATATGTCGCCACAATTACAAAACAGCTTTCAGGGCTCACCTCAGTCTCAGTCTCAGTCTCAGTCTCAGCCTCTCCAGCAACAACAAAATCAACAGCAGCAGCAGCAGTCATTAGCACAGCATCATAGAAACATAGCTACAGGCCAACAAGCTGTCCCTTCGCAATTAGCTGCAACGAACATGAATGGAGCTTTGACGAACCAACCACTTGCACACCAATCTAAGCAGCCTTCTCAAGCAGGCAGCCCTGTGTACCGTAGTACTCATCCAACACCGTCTCATCAAGTTCAACAACAGGTACCAATTCAAAACCAGAGACCACCCAGTCGACAAGCATCCGCCACTCCTCAGGCCCAACCTCAATCTCAGCTGTTGCAGCAGTCAAGCAGACAAGGCTCAGCTTCTTCAGAGAAGAAACCGGTAGCTGCTGGACCGGGAGTGCCCAATGGGTCTGCTGCGAAGTCGGCGTCGCCTGGCGCAGAGGGTGGTCGCTCAACCCCTCAAAGGCCCAGATCAGCAATGTCGATGAACCTCGCTGGGATAACCAAGCCCAGTGTTCCCTCGATTCCTATATCGGGTTTGGTAGATATAAAACCACCTACAGTTGTAACTTTTAATCCGGTTACTGATACCCGGCCCACCTTGACTGGTGGCGGTGCAAACTCGTTGAGTATGTTGTGGGACACTCCGGCAATCACAAAATTGCCCACTTTTGACTTGGAGGGTGGAGAGTCCACCACTGAATCGGGTAGAGTTTTGAACAAGAGAAAGTTGCAAGATATCATCAGTACTGTTGGTGTTGATGACGGTGATGGCAAAACCACGATAGATGGTAATGTAGAAGAGTTGTTGTTGGATTTGGCTGATGAGTTTATTTATTCAGTGACTAGTTTCGCCTGTCGGTTGGCCAAGCACAGAAAAGTGGATTCCATTGATGCAAAGGACGTGCAGTTGCATTTGGATCGCAATTGGAATATCAAGATCCCGGGGTATGCTATGGATGAGATAAGGAGCACGAGAAAGTATCAACCTAGTACCTCATATAATCAAAAAGTGCAAGGGATTGAAATTTCCAAAGCGATTAATGACGACATTTGAAAGGAGCATTATGGTTTGTCAACACAATGTGTTGCCGTCGTAACTCGTGTATTTTACGTACAAGGTACATATGCTTTATAAATAGACGTCTACAAAAATGGAAAAAAAAGAAAAAAAAAAGTGCAGAACCGTCAGTTCAATTACTTGTCGACATCATTAGCTTCCTTGTTGCGCTTCCTTATTTGCTTAGCCCAAGCCTTATGGTCCTGATCAAAAACACCTTCAGCAACGCCTTGTAAAAAGCCTTGCTTGTCCTCCAACAACTGCCATGGAGTTTTCCTCTCAGTGTCATTCTTGATCAAGCACGAATCAATAAACTGACAAAGTGACGGATCGTATCTTGACTTGGTTACAGGGTTGACTTTGTTTGTCAAACTTGGCGGTTTTTCATTGACTATGCGTTGCAAAAGATCCAAAATGCCTTCAGGTCCTCTAAATGAGTTGTTGCTGGTATCACTTTTCAAGCTATTGTAAGCACTACTTCCATATTCATCATCGTCATCGTCATGGTCATCGGTCCAAACAGAAACACCGCTGGCCAATTCAATCAACATTAAACCCATTGACCACACATCTGACTTGACACCATAGTTCAATCCTTGTATTCTTTCGGGGGACATGTACATTGAAGTTCCCACAAAAGTATCTGCCATCGCCAACGAATTGGTGAGTTCTCGAGAGACTCCAAAATCGCACAATTTAAACTCCCCTCGATGTGTCATTAAAACATTGTTTGGCTTTACATCACGATGAATGATTCTGTGTTTATTGTAAAGATACGACAATCCAGACAATATGGCAAACGAAAGCTTTCTCAACACATGAAGAGGGAACTGTCGATTGTCACACAATGGCAAAATTTTATCCAAAGAGCCACAATTGCAATACTCCATACAAATCACTATGGTGTTGTTGCTGTTTAAAAATGCGCCATAGAATTCGATAATGTAAGGAGATTGACATTCATGTAGTATTCGTAGCTCTCGAATGATTTGCGTTTGGATAACACTTTTCAGATCAACATGAATAATCTTCTTCGCCATGGTCTTTTGTGTTGGAATATGCAACACTTTGGAGACTGAGCCTGAATTTCCCAGACCCAATTGCTTCAAAGTTAGCAAGTCTCTGTTGCGTAGTTTGAGTTTACTAGTCGTTGCAATAGGTGATTGGGTTTCGTTCAAGGTATCAACTAGTTTGACTTTCGACTCCACCTGTTGGCTAGACATTTTTGTAGGGGAAATGGAAGATATAACAGTTTGACGTTTGCGTGAAGAAGCGTCATTGGGTGTGGATTTGCTTCGCTGCGAGACTCCAGGTCGATCTAATTCAAGATGTGACATTTGATTAAAAAGCATTTCGGTAGATGCTACAGACTCAGGGTCGACGTTCCTATTGCTCTCCTTGAAATCATAATTGGTATGTCCAGCACTACTTGGCCGACTAAGAGTTTGCGTCACAATAACATTTTGCGATGATGATGGCTGCGTAGAATCAGTTGTTATTGATGGGGCTGTCGCCAGTTGTGCCATAACAGGTCGCGATGGCTGTGACAGCAGTGAAGCATTCGGTAGGTTGAGAATGGGTGCTGGTCTTTGTCGTCTTTTCAATGATGTGGGCTCTCGTATTAAATGCAGGTCGTCATCATAATCAGGCTGCGGTTTTGGAGACGATAGTGACAAGTGCTTGAAGTTTTTTCTATTTAGAGTCTTTTTCTCCATAATCTCTGCATCATCCATAGCTGTTGATTGATCAAGCAGCCTGCCTTTGGAAGCGGCAAATGTATTCGGAGTGCTTATGCGAAGTGAGCTTTGATACTTGTTGTCGCGGTCATTCAAGGGTAGTGTTGGAAACTTTGCACCCTTCGACCGCGAAGAATTACCAGCACTAGTCTCGACATTCATTTAAAATGGGGGTCTAGTGGGGAGTGAAGTAAGCGGGTAGTGGTGTATTAGTATATTTTCTGTGTTGGAGGTAAACTTGTCTTGATACAATATACTTCTGATGCAATCAACAATAAAAATTAATTTTGTTGATGTTGCTAAATATAGGATCACTCTAACTTAGTTTGAATTTTTATATTTTTTTTTTTTTTCAGTCGTTGTCACACTCTCAGTTGGGCGCTTTTCCTCCAATGTATACATATTGGGTAGCGTAAGGATATGATTCTTTACCATAATGTAATATCCTATATTTGCAACAGGGGATGATAAGCTGGGAAAATCCGTTGTCCCTTTTTTGCAGGGTGGTGGTATCAATGGTACTTGAAACAGGGAAGTCAGTATTGCAAGGAGTATCGGGCACACGACGAAGTTTCGGACTTGTCCATGTTTAATCAATGCGCATACACACCTGTAATTTAATAGTAGGTAGTCTCAACTCTAGCCTTGGGGAGTGTTAGCCTCTTTCTTTCTATGATGAAATTATTGCAAAGTACTCGATTCCAAAAATGACACGTGAGGAGTATAGAGCGTTATAATTTTGTATCAAATTTGAAACAAAGTTTAAATTAGCCACAATTTGAAACATTTGAAACGTTACATCTTGAAGAAGCATGGATTTATGCTTTCTGAAAATATTTTTTTTTTTTGGAAAGAATCGACACTGTAACAGAGTTGCTTAGTGATTGAAGTGCGTTCTTAAAGCTTTTGGGAGTTTTTGAAAGCCACAACAAAAGGATCTCACGCAGTATATGTATGAAACTTTTAGCTTTGCCAATGAATGCGCCTTGCAAGCGCATACGATATTTACGCTTACAGCAAGATGCATATTCCTTCCTCAAAGGCAGTAACCCATTCGATTCTGAAGACTAAGTTTGCAAACGTTTGCAAGTTTTTTTAATATCCGATTTATTCTGCTTTGTTTAGGATGTGTATCCGCTTAATTTTAAACATGAACAAGAAATGGAATTGATAGTGGCGTTTTGTGCTCGAGTGAGCAACTACGAATTTGGAAGTTGGTGTGTTTGGTCAACTCCTCTGTAAGAAATGTAGCAACCAACTCTCTCCAAGTCTGAAGTCTACCGAGATGTACGTTATAGTTACTACAGCAATCTGGGTACGTTGTCGTTGAAATAAGAACCATGAAACCAGTTGCACTCTCGAATTGGTTTACCCCTTGCATGTGAACAATAGGAAAAGAACTGAGCTAGAAACGCAAATAAACATGAAATAAAAGAGAAATTAGAAAGCAAAAGAAGTAGACTCAATGGTTTTGTGCATTTAAGATGTAAAGCTCAGTTCATAGGACCAAAGGAAGGAAGGGGATGCCTTTCTTTTGTGAAAAAAAAAATATTATTGTTATCTTTCTAAAGTCCGTAGATTGTGTCCCACTAAGCAATTGAGTTATTGTGCATTAAATCCGACAGATACACAAACACAAACACAATTTCTTTTTCTCTTTTGTCTTTATTTGCTTCTTTTTCTAGACTTGTTTCTTATTGTTCAGACTCTTGACAGTTACACCAAGTTCGTTTCACAATAGATGACAAAACTCAGGAGAACAAATCAGAAGCCAAATACAGGAATCAATTTTTATTCTTCACATGCTGTCCTTATTTTATTGTAAAGCTAGACTTTTTTCTTTTCTTTTTTTTTTTTTTTTTTTTGCTATTGACTTCACTAACACCTATTATCCTTTCGAACAAGATATTGATTCATGTGAATTGTGGGCTGTGCCGCAACTACCCGCAATGGTTATGAGTTGGTTTAGCCTTTTAGTAATTTTTTAATGCTTGGAAAAGGATCTCAAGTGCCAAGGGGGTGGTTCAATGGCTCTCAACCATGAAAACGAAATCTCAAAACCCTACCCTTTTTATTTGCGAAAGATAGTAACGACCATGACAATACATAATAAGCCGCTTACAATAGAGAGATTCTGTTCACATGAAGCTGAAGCAAATTGACATGTGACGCTTATATTACTTTGCACTAGATGTCAAACTAAATGTGCATAAAAGGTTGGCCACTGCTTACATGCACACTCCCCTTCCGAGATGTTCTAGATAGAACAAAATCACAGCTTAAATTTGACGAGAAGGAAATTGTTGCCGAATTGACAACAAATTTTATTTTTTGTTTTAATATGTATCTTGCTTTTTACTTTTCTTGCATTAAATCCTTAAGGCCACAACCGTTGTTACATTTGCGACTTGATTTGGAATAGGAAAAAGAAAAAAAAAAAAATAAAAAACAAAAGGAGAAGATGATAAAGTGATAATAACGAGAAAAAAAAAAAATAGAAATAGAATAGAACAAGAGATGAATAAAATAATGTGCTTGTTAATTCCGATAACACAAAAGTAAATGAGCTTAGCGCCTAATTTTGCATACTATTTTAAGAGATCATAGGTTAGTTAATACCGCTGGCACATGACAATTTAACGTCAAATACCAGTTCATTTGAGAAGAGCAATCGATTGAAAGGTGTTCGTGCTACAGTTGGAACATAAAGAATAGAATGGTGAACAATCTCTAATTGTAAAATAATTTCTCGAAGAATTGAAGTGAGTGGGCGGCAGAATCAGCACAGCAGAGACATATGGGCAAACCTTTTTCGATTAGCTAGTGACCATTTTCATATGTCAGCTCTGTCGAGCTATGGGAGAAACAACCTACAGGCGTCTGTCTGAATCATGACTTTCTGTAGCACCGTAAAAATCTTGCCCTTGACCCAGTGTATTCTGATGTTGATCCTCTGCTCTTGGTTCTCGGGGCTGTGGAGGTTCTTGACTAGACGAAGCTTGCATGGAAGGTTGCAATTGCCCTAAATACGAAGACTGGTGTAGTAGTGGCGGGGGTGGTAGTGGTTGCAGGTACCCCATAGGATGTTGTTGTTGTGTGTTTGGCTGAAACAGTTGTGAAGATACATATTGTTGCATATAAGGTCCTGCTTGATGAGCCGGGTATAGTAACTGCACGCTTGAAAGATTGTGATTGTTATGGCTACCGTATTGTGGATAGGGTGTGTAATACTGATTTGCATATGGTTGGGAATGCACAGGGTGTGTAGTATAGCTGTTGTATGATGGTTCCTCATTGCTATTACCCTGCCCTGTCTTCTCCCTTTGGCCATATTGTCTCTTCTTTTCTCTACACTCAGCACAGAGCTTATATTCTCCATATTCATGCGGATCCAATGTCTTGGCACAACGATTGCAAACTCCCATCTGTTCCAATTTGTATCGTCTATGCTTATCCTTTCCCCTGCAATGCAGACACACCCGATGGGTCGGCTTGGATGAGGAGGGTCTAGGGTCTTTAATATCCTTTGGAAACAGTCCATCAGGAGTATTGCTCTCACTGTCCATCAGACTAGAACAATTAATGCATCTACCTTGTAAAGATCGGTCGGATTTCCGTGTTCGTAGATTCAGTCTGCAATTAGCACAAAGGACAAAGTTTTGGTCCTTTACTGGAATTTCAGTGCCACATCTTCGGCAAAACCCTTTTCTATCCTTTGTTTTCATTTGCCATCTTCTAGACCTTTGGCGTTGAAGTTCACGACAATGGGCACACATTTTGAACAACTTTGTTTGGCCACCACCGGCAGCTTTACCATTCATATCATTGCCACCTTCAGTTGGAATGTTGACTATTTGAACAAAGTCCTTCTTGCATCTAGTGCATTGAGATACAACAGATTTCTGATTTGCATTGAGAATTCCAGAGTCAAATGGAGTTAAGAATGAGGAGGTTGAGCCTCTACTGGAAATTGCGAATGGGTGAATTGCATTATGAGTATAAGCTCCAGTGGTATTAGAGCCACCTGTAGTCAAGGATGAGTTTTCAGTCCCTAAGTTGTGCTCTCCTTGCTCATAAGAAACAATGCCCGGGTGTTGATGCGTCGTGCTCAATGAAGTTGTTGAGGATGATGGCCCCCTCTCATGATTGTAACTTAAAGGTGTGCCGGTACTGCCTTGACTGTCACCAAGCTTAGAATCCAAGGAGTGACGACTTCTCGGTTGAGGCAACCCGTGGGTTGTGAACAGACCAAAGTGTGGTGGTTGAGCGATGGAGGCATATGGACTCTGTATATGGAATGGTTGGTAAGAATTGGGTACATAATTTGGTGTTTGCAATGGTGCCAAATGAGGTTGTGGTTGAGGAATAGGAATTGAAAACAGTACAGATTGTGAAACCGGTGGTTGACGTGGTTTTAAATCGTGTTGTGAGGCGGAGTAAGTTTGCAGCTGTTGTTGCGGTTGCAAAAATTGTTGTTGTGGGAGTACCAGATTCAACGATAAATGTGGTTGGAATTTACCATAGTCAGCGTATTGGTTTTGTGGCTGTTGTGGCTGTTGTTGAGGTAGTAGCAGCTGCTGTTGTTGCTGGTGTTGTGATTCTTGAATATTGGCAAATGGTGGTATTCTATCACTTTGGCGGTTTTGTGTCTTTTGAAGGTGTGGAACGTTTTGATTGGAATTGATGGATTCAGAAGTTTCTGGATGTGTATCTTCTGTGTCTCTATTTTCACCCAGTTGAGAGTTGGAATCCATATAAGGTTGGTCCATAGCAAAAGGTCTCAATTGCAGAACAATATTTTGAGCTGTGGTCGTCAACGTGATTGTGAATGTTTGAGAAAGCCAATGGGGGAAAAAATGTAATTGAAATGACAAACAGTGTAGAATGTGGTTAGATATGCTTGTTGTTCTAGATGATTAGCACTGTTTCAACTTTACTAGACCTGGATGAATTAGTTTTCAACTTTAAACTAAAATTGGTATTATTTTTTGTTGACTAGGTGGATTTTTTGAGTTCTGCGAAGTTGTTTGATCCGTTGGCAATGAAACGGAAGATTGCTCTATTTGATATTGAGGAAAAAGCTGTTGAACTTGAGTTAGCTGCAATGTACTTTTCTACATTTTGAACAGTGAGTGGGTATATCCTAGGTATTTTATATAAAACTCCTATGCTAAGTAGATTTAAATGTAGAGTGAAAAATAAAAAAAAAAAAATAGAAATCTCACATTAAATGTTTTGGTTTTGTACACATATATGCAACACCGCTTATTGTCTTAACAACAAAATAAATATTTTTTAACTTTTTATTAATTTGCTTTTTTTTTTTTTTTTTTTTTTTTTTTTTTTTTTTTTTTTTTTTTTTTTTTTTTTGGTTTTAATTTTTTTCTTAATCTTTCGTTATATTGTGTGTTTATTGATTTTTCTGATTTCTCTGTATGAGAATTCACACATTTCAGAAACACATACTATTGTTATCGTTTCTATTGTATTTTACTTAGTCAACAATTGGGTTTTGTTCCCACACTCTCATCCTCGATTCCACTTCAGTCATTACAAATCTTAGTAATGAGAATAGTCATACATTGCTCGCTTTGTTTCTCCATTTTCAGCGGAGGGGAACGGCTTTAAATTTCAAAAATTTCAAAAATATCAAGAAAATGTAGCGAAAGCTCCTATCTACCACCTACTCTACTACAGAGTCTAACAAGGAGACACTAGCATAAGCAGGCACACCGGAATACGATTTATGTCAGATACAATGTAACCCAGCCCACTGCAAACCAAGAAGAATTTCTTGCTCATGGTTCCTTCGGGCGGTTATAACAACAAAAGGCGGTTATAACAACAATTTTATTAAATAAGTAGTCCTTAACGCATAGTCTTAAATCTCTTACTACCATCGATATAACCTAAACTACTAGTAACCACAACCACGCAGAAGTTAGTAAAAAAATAAAAACACGCACACACACACACACACACACACACACACACACACACACACACACACACACACACATTAGTTGATACATTTTAGAATATTCTATTACACGAGCTTCGTACCTTTTCTGGACTTTGTAATCATGCTTCTCATACGTTATGCTTGAACGTTGAGAATTCGGTTGCTTCTCATAGAAGTGAAATCTTCATTTAGTTTGTTCTTTTGTGATGGAAAGTATATGTCAAAGTATGGATGGGGTTCGCCTAATCGAACGAATGGGCTGACGCATGCATCACTCAAAGTAAACGAGACAAAAAATAAAAAAAAATGTGCAGGTAGTGCATAGTTGTCCAATTCAAGCAAAACTTGAATCTTCGTAAACTCAATTTTAACTTTTTTTTTTTTTTTATTTTATCTTCTTTTTGTGCTTGTAATCTAAATTGCTATTTTACATAAGTTTTGTTCACACTATGAAACACTTAAAGCATGTCTTCTGAATAAGTTATTGCTCAAATGTAAATAAATTAGAATACAAAACCATCACATATTCTCTACTATATCCCGAGAACGCTGCTATTTCTCCCATCAAGAAATTAAAAAAAAAAAAGGCTTGAAAACCAGAACATAGCTAGAGCTCTAATTGCAGTTTTGTGCTCTTTTTTTACGTGCAAATCCTAAAGTAACTTTGTAACCGAAGAAAGAAATTATTTTTTTTTTAAAAAAAAAAAGAACAACAAAAAACACTTGTGAACGCTTCGGTATTAAAAATGGACTAAGTATTGTGTTTAGGCGTTTAGAAAAATTTTGCGGCTATTGTCCTAATCACCGATCACCTGTTTTATTGAGGTTGGTACACAAATGGTTTGACGATAATCGGTTTTAATTTTGTAATTGACTAAACACATAAAGCGTGCTTGTAGAGACAGAACCCCCTCGTCTGTGTATCTGATTGCCCAGATCACGAATGCAGCTTGAATACCCTGAACCCCGCAACAAGGGCAAGGGGAAAACCTGTCTGTTCGTTTTCAATATTTTTGCCTTCACAGGCACTTAGTAACCAATACTTATTTCTCTCCCAGAGTCAAACTTTATAATTTTGTTCCCGTTACCATTGAGCCAGCAGAGTCACATATCTTCATGCGAGAGGCATGGGTTTCGATACAACAATAGCAATAGGGGCGGAAAAACTGGGAACAATAGGAGGAGGCCGATTGTGATGGTCAAGATAAACAGATTGCGGAAAAGAAAAAATTAGAAAAAAAAAAATTGCAAAATGACTTTGGTTATGAGAGATAACTCAAAACCTTACACAACTGAGAGATCAAATGCATCAACTGTATGTATACCGGGCCAAGGTTATTAGTAATTTTGATTACTAAATTTTTGGTAATCTGTGGAGCTGCATGATGAAAATGAGCACGAAGGAGCCATTTTAGTCTTTGCAGGTTGCGTGTCGTAACCAAATTTAGATGACAAGTAGATGGTGGTGCGTACAGTTCTGCTGTTTGCATGGTCACAGGCACAAACACGCTTCTCGCCCCTCATCTCACTACATCACAAAGTGGCTTATAGATGCCATTTCATTTCATGTAACACACGGAACAACGTCTTTTAGCAAACGGATAAATTCACAACAGAGTTCCAAAATATTTGATTCTAAAAATAAATCACACTGTTTTAGTTTTGTGCTTGAAACCTAATCCCGATTACGCTCCGAAAGTTCGTTATTGTCTTTTTTTTCTTTTTTTTTTTTTTTTTTCTGCGGTTTTTTTTTCTTCACTTTCAACTATTGTATATTATGAATAAACTCTTTTGGTCCTCCAAGTTCTCCGAAACTAGTCACCATCCTACCCAACATAGCATCCGGAACACAATGCGGCAATAGACTGATGGAAATGGAAATGAAAATTAAGCTTAAATTTTTTTGCACGACTTCTGTCACCGGCAAAAAGATAATCCGCTATAGTCGCATTGAGAGAGAGAGAGAAAAGATGTCACTTTCAATCCAGAGTGTATAGAAGACAAGCCAAATTGGTATCCCCTACTCCAATTCTTGGTCGTTAAATTTGTGATACGGTTCATTAACACACTTTTTAAACGAAGGATATCTTCTGTGAGTGGCAAATTTGTTGTCTTACGGTACAGCAACTTGCATTGCACAAACAGCTGTGGCTATTCCATCGCCACCGCCCCCTTTTTTTTCGAGTACCCGGTGAACATTGTGCTCAGGTAATATATCGATTGTTGCTGGTTTTTTATTGTGTGTGTGTGCGTGTGCATAGATACTGGAATACTTTTGTATCCGATATTGTGCAACAGAATTGTTAGTGTATTATTTTATTCTATTTTATTTTGTTTTATTTTTTCATCGATTTCTTTGCAGTTTAAAGGGATTGGTAAGTGGGGAACGAACAAAGTACTAAAAAAGGCAAAATTCATAACGATGAGACGTTGAGTACACAAATTTTAGCAGAATAGTAAATTTTCCAATGCATACTAAACTTAATTGTTCTTTTGTTCATAGGTAGTTAGTTTGTCTTTTCCTTTCTACTATTGTTGAATTTCTTAGTGGCGTGATGTTTTTTTTTTTATCTTCTTTAGTTGTTGTAACACAACAACTCAGTACCAATAAAGTTCATAACCATACGGTACATAACCCACCCTTGAATTGTTTTTCCACTACTTTTGTTGCTAAGTTTACTTAACTAGTTTCATAACCAGCAACGCCCCCTCTCCTCCTCCTTTAACTGAACTCCCCGTAAATGACACAAAAGTATCGGCAAAGGTCCACCGTGAGGCGTTATATTGCACCGGCGCAATTCGAAAGCCTCTTCGTTAATTATCGTCGTCAATGTGCCGCATTCACGTCAACACTCACTGCCGCATATGCCACCAAATATCTAAGCCTCTAATTTGAAGCTTAGTGAGGATTTGCACAAATATTTTCAAAACTTAGCTCTTGTATTGAAGGATTAGTTGGTTGCTGCGTGCACTTTCAACCCTCCCCTCACTGGACAAGCAAAGCATGACAAAGTTTAAACCTTCGTTCGAATTACACAATCATTGAGAGGAAGGTTTGTTTTAGTTTTAATGTTGTTTATCCGGAAGTTTTTTTCTGTTCCGGAACTACAGAAATAATTTCGTAACATGTGGTGCTCTTTTGTGCACAGAAACAATGATATGGATTTTCCATTTCAGGAAATGCTTGTAATACCCAGGTCAACTCAAGTGGGGAATAAGACCAAAGGAAAACAACTTGCTAAGACCTTGAAAGATGAAGCGTCTTCTTTTATTTGGTACTTTGTACAATCTGAGTCGATTGTCAAAAGACTTGTAACTGTCTCGGACTAGTCCCTTATCAATGTACAATAACATACGTTGATTCAGCCGTTTACGATCTATACGACTAATTGTGTTCCACAGAGTCTGAATTTCTGTGTTGGTTTGCAATGAGGCAAAAGTACATTACACTTGCTTGGGACTGTATAAGACTCAAAACACAACAAAAAGCATGCACAATATTGAATGCATTGGGATCGACGCCGACTAAGAGAACTTTCTTGGCAAAGAAACAAAAGTGGCACCTTTTGTAGATTCGTTAGTTACGCAAAATAGAGACTAGCTTTCAGCGTACAGAGTATGCCGCCCTTAACCTTAAAGCTATTGGATCAGCATTTAGGGCCCACTTTCGCCATTAGGGTTTCTTCTCTTTGTCATGAGAGAAGAAAAGTTTGTCTAATATTCCCCAGTTATTTTAGTGCTCTCCACAAAGTCTATTGAATTTGTGTAGCATCAGTTTTTAAATTTTCTGAGCTTTCGACCCATTACGTAAAAATAGTAATGGAATTATTAAGCAAAATCAATCAACAGGATTTCCTATTGCAAAATGTGCATCATTTCAAATACTTCCTCTTTATCCAACAAATTCTTGAGGAATCACCTCCCTAGTAATTTCCCAGTGTGGCACTTTGTAACCACTCTGCAACAAAAGAATGAATATCACGTTTTGGTTTTTGAGCAATTTGGTTACATTTCCATATTACGTAACCGTAACAACGCCTCATTTCCCACCACCCTGTAGCAAATTTGTGGCACATGATGGTCAGATCCTTCAACTGTGAGTTGTTCAACATCACTAAAAACGCAATAGTCAAAGCGAGGATCTCTCTGGATTATTGTTGGGCAAGGGCTCAATGTGGCACTAAAGATGCAATGCCCCTTGCATTCCATACGACAGGTGACCGTTTGATTGCACATAGCCACTTCTAACAAAGACACATTGTTCAAGATTATGCGTGTGACCTGATTAAGCATGGAGTCAAAAATTAACGTATTGGGAAAAACTTAGCGATGTGAAATTCAAGGGTTGGCAGAGTCAAATACTCCGGAATTATTCCAAACAGTTTGTGTGCACAAAATCGGAGAAACTATTGACAGAGTACCAACCACCATAAAATAAAAGAAGATACCTTTGGGAAAGCAAACGTGCTCCTCAACGCAAAGTAAGTGTTACTAAATATAGAATGTTGGGAAATAAAGCGAGCCGTAGTGGCAAACAAGGCATCAGCGTAAAAACGCACACACATGCACGTTTTTCTTTCTCCAAGCTCTGTATAATCGTACGAACTACAAACGTGTTCATAACCTACAGATTGTAGATCAATCTTGCTTGGATAACCCCACGAAATGCATTTTTTTTTAAAAAAAAGGCGTACGTAATCTAGTGGCTCACCAAATTCAAAATAGTAGCCATTTGTCAACTATGGTCTATATACAATACCAATGATAGAGTAACTAAAACACCAGCTCTCTCCTGAAGGTATAATTTTTCTTATTTAGAACAGTCTCCACTCAAGTGGCAGCTCGTGACAGGGTACAAGCTCCTTCGACACAAGATGAAGCTCGCTGTGGGGACCATTTCAAATACCGATTCGGCCCACCTCTAGCATATACACCCCGCCACCTTCAATGTTAGCCCAGGTTAAACAACGTGTTCCAATGCCAACTCAAAAAGTTATACAAAATGTCAACAACTCCTTCCACTACCCATTCATCCTTACTTCATTGCGGCTCAAAACTTCTTTTGATAAACAGCTTGTACAACCTCACCAGCACGATAAGCACCCAACGCCAATAGAATAACCCCAGCACTTCGCACAGACCGCTGCCACCAAAGCGGATTCTTGACAAGATCGATTTTGCCAGTGGTGGAATCCTTGAATTGATTGGGGGAACTAAGCACAGATCCAAGACCTATCCCCACTGCCGACTGAATTGCAGTGCATGGTAGGCAATACTTGTACTCTTTCTCCGGTATGTCTCTTGGTGGAGGAGGGTTGAAAACTGATAGGATGTTTGACATATTGAAGATGGCGGAAGTGTTGCGTTGCAAACGATTGCTTCCTTTGGTGAAAAATTGTCAGTCTCAAATCTTCGCACTCACGACTCTTTGGAAAAAAAGTGACCATACATGGGGCATTGTCACCAATACACTGTCCACTATAGAATATATACATTACTCATGATTCGTCGAATAAACATACCACAGCGTGCCAACAGGTTAAAGCACACCGCTACTCACCGTACAACTTCAACCCCCATACTACCATTCCGCGCCTATTCTCAATACAATTACAACCAAACTTATGCAAACTACAATCCCCCGTCGTCCCCGAAATCATCATGGTTTAGAAAATTCCTTTATGCAACACTCGGAATCTCCGTGATTTCAGGCTATGCGTACTACATGTGGTGGCCAAAACATACGTTTCCCAGCTCAGTGGCGAAAATATTGCGAAAAGGATTATGGGCCGAAAGTGACCGTGGCGAGCATGATTATCAATTGGCATTGAAGTACTATCTTGAAGCGTTGGAGCATTGTAAAGAGATTGGAATGGATCCGTTGAGTGACGAGTATACTGGTGTGCAATTAAAGATTGGCGAAATGTTTGAACGGTTGGGCATGATGAGCGATGCGGCATTTGTGTATAATGAAATTGCCACTTTGTACTTGAGTGTGTTGACAGCAAAACCAGCGGGTGCCAACACTTCGGCAAGGCTTATAGGTAGGGATTTGAGACGGCATTTGATTCAAAAGGATTTGAGAATTGCTATAAAGTTGGTTGAGTTGAATAAGAACAATCCTGCATTGTGTAAAGCCATCTTGGTTACTCATTTGATAATTGCTCAGGATGAAGTCAACAAGTTGGGCGGGTCAGTGGGGAAGTTGAACTTGGTTACGAAAGTCGGTTCTAATGATGTTGATAACAAGGGTCCGCAACAGCAGCTGCAGCACCAAGAACCGAATAAGTTTACGGCCACTTTAGATAAGGATACCATCTTTATCAATGATGAGTCAGGGACAGAGGTCGCCGCTATTAGAAAGACTCCCGAGGTGTGGGAGCCATTCACTGATGAGTTCTTCAATGCAATGGATCTTCTAAGTGCAATTTGCATCTCAACTGGAGATTTAGCCATGGCTTCAAAAGTCAAGATCGCCATGACTGAATCGATGCTTTTAGCCGATGTCGAACCGGGCAAATTGCTCCTCTCCCAATGCAACTTGGGCTCGTTGTTGTACATGCAAGCAGAGGAATTAGAAGCACAAGAAATTGCAATGAAGAAGAAGTTTGCCGAAATTGCCAATATTGATTATACCAGATTGGCCAACGACGCCAAGTTGAGCCAAGATCAAGCAACACAATCGCTTTTGAAGGAGAAGATACCATCCAATGATCAAGCTACATTCACCAAGTTGTTGCAATCACGTAAAATCTGCATTCAATTAGCCATCAAATCATACGAGTCCGTGTTGCAATTTGCAAAATCGATCCCCCCAGAAATCACAAAACAACACAACGAAATCAATGAAACTGTAGCGTTGGCCACTTATGGGTTAGGAGTGGTGAATCTCCACTTGTCAAATTACGATAAAGCTGAACGGTTGTTGCGTGAGTCGCGGGTGCGATCGAGATCGTGTGATTACGAGTTTCTCTTACCGGAAATTGAACGTGAGTTGAAAAAGTTGTTTGAGGAGCGGAAATTGATTCAGCTGGGGAAACCAGTAGAGAAGGATCTGCAGAAAAGTATTGAAATGGATATTCGGATGCAATAGACTGCTACAAGTGATTTACACGATTCATTTGAGTAGCCCCTTCTAAAATAGCTCTTTTTGTTTAGGTCTTATTTATACAACTAATCTATACTGTATGTATGTATATATATATATATATATATACGATCTCTTCTATTGCAATAGTCTACTTTCTTCATCATTGGCACCCTTTTGTTTCTTCTTTTGCAAACCGGTAAACCACTCAATGAAAAAAAATGGTCGACTTTGTTCTTGAACTTTAAACATCAAGATATCTTCAAATGCAGGAGGTTCAATTTCTTGAATCACAGTGTCGGGCACACCGCCGTTGGCTGACCCGTCGATTGACGCAGTCGATGCATTATCCGATTTGACTGGCTTTATTGACGACGACGACGAAGGTCCAGCTACTGTGGACAAGTGGGCTGCACTACTAGCGCCAGCAATTATATTATCATCCAATTCAGGACGCATGGTAGCTGGGTTTCTCGCCATTGAAGCTGCCGTTTGCACTGAATCAGACACGAATTCAGCATTGGATAATCTTCGTTCTTGGGTTGAGCCATAGTTGGAGTTGGAATGGATGCTAGTGCTGCTGCTGCTGTTGATGGAACCATTGCCATTGGAACCTGCTCCGTGATAGGAAAAGATGGACGACTTGTCATCAAATACTGATCCCATTTCCTCTAAAGACAATCCTTTAGTTTCGGGGAACAAGTACCATACGGCAAAAAAGGACAAGATACAAAACGATGCTGGAATCAAGTAGGTTTTCCATTTAATCTGATCCAACAAGATTGGAGAAGCCAATCCAACGATAAAGTTGGAAAGCCAGTTTGTAGCCGTTGCAATAGCAGCCCCCTTTGATCTGACTGGCAAAGGCAAGATTTCCGAAGGCAAGAGCCATCCAATACCTCCCCATGAGTATCCAAAAGCTGCATTTGCAATGATGATGCATGTAACCACCACTGCTGCAGTATAATCGTTGTTCAAGTACAATGAATAACCCGCCAAGTATAAGGGAATACCCATCAAGAGTGCACCCAGCATCAACAATGGCTTTCTACCCCATGAATCAACTAAATACCAAGGTGGAATTGTACTCAAGATGTAAATGATGGCATTGATACCAGTCATGAATATGGCTTTTCTACCTACCCAACCAGCACTTTCAAAAATCATTGGCGCATAATAGGAAATCAAGTTGATACCGTTTAATTGACTGAAAAGTAACCCAAAGCACGCAACCGACAATCTCTTGGCGTACCTCTTGAACAAGTATTGATATGATCTTTCTCCACCTTCAATACGATCAATCAATACACTTTCCTTGATGTTTCTATACTCATTTCTTGCATGTTCATCTTCAACATCGCCATCGGCATACATATCGGCAATAACAATCATACCTTCCAAATCATGGTCGTGATTCAACAACCAACGTGGAGTTTCAACAATAACAAACGTTCCCAACCAAAGCAACACACCCATGCCAAATTGGACGAAAAGTGGACTTCTCCAACTAGCGTCACTTTCCAAAAATGAAAAACCGTAATCCACCCAGATACTAGCACCGTATCCGATAATGTTTCCCGTGAATTCAGCGCATGCATAAAACCCCCTATCGGTAGGTGGACTAATCTCGGATTGGTAACAAGGGACAATTGTCGTTAGGAACCCGATAGCTACACCTCCAATTAATCTTCCACCACTTAAAATAAGGATATTTGGAGACAAGAATTGAATCAATGCTCCAACAACAAAGATGAAAGATCCATACCGGATGGTTTTCTTTCTACCTACTAAATCACCCACTCTTCCTGCAACGAATGATGAGAATAGAGCACCGATTTCAAGGATGGCGATCATGATACCAATTTCTGCTGGCGATGGATCATGGTAGTATAATTTAAAGTAGTTGTTTGTAATCAATGATGACATTAACCCTTGCTCAAACCCAAACAAAAACACTCCGAGAGAAACAAACACGGATGTAAAGTTCAAAAGGGCTTTCCCAACAAGAAAGGACTCTTTGATTTGTATGTGTTCGTGAGGTTGCATAGTTTATTGATCTTAGTAGCTATATTTTGTATGACCTGATAAGATAATCAACGTGCCCTTGTTGATAATAAAGTGTAATATACGCAAGTGTGAGATCTGTCTATATTATGCTCATTAACCAACGATATGCTATCTGGTTGTGTTTGAAGAATCAACCGTGATAAATGTAGTCGAGTTCGAAGGTCTATACTTTAAATCTTTGGGTTTGTCTATGACGTCTAGAGAATTGGTGAAAAAAAAAAAAAATAAAAATACAATTGTTTTATAATATGGAGATTTGGATTGGTAAAGAAAAAGATCTAGAAAAATTCCTGGCATACATTTCTTACATTCTTGGGCAAATTAACACGACTGGGTTTATAACAAACATTTTATGCGAGGCTGTATACAACACCAAGATGATGACAAACTTTTATGAGGGGAACAGGAATTCCACCAAGTTTGACAACCACCTTCTGGATTTGGATTTTTTTGTAAAAAAAAGCAAAATGACTAAGTTTGGAATCGAATGACGCGTGCCCAAGTTCCTCTCGGTTTGTTGTCGTGAAGGAGCTACATCAACTTGCTTTGCGCTGCTGCTAAGATAAGAAGAAGGAGAAAAAAATGGATGTGTAATGGTTACGCTAGATCTGTAGAGTACACCTTCCATTACGGCAGGAGACTGTGTGATCCTCGAAGGAACCGCCACGAATACTGTTATTTTTATATCATGCGGCTCATTTGCGACAAGTTTGATTATTTCCTCTTTAGACACAAAGAGAAGAAGAAAAGAGAGCAGCACGTGCTGAGGGGAGAAGATCTAACAAAGTAATTAAATTAGAATTTAGTCGTTAACTGTGCCCAGTCACAGAAAACGAGTGGGTTCTTAAGGGAAGTCTCTTTCTATTCTCAAAGTCTAATGCTTGAGGGAAGGAGAGAACAACATCTTAGGTGGAGATTTGGAGGCAGAAACATTGAGTGAAAGAGAGGTGATGGCGAATAACTGACTTGATTGTATTAACTGGTTCAAATCTGGGATCCAAGGAAAAAGAAGAGAGATACAGATGTGTTTATTACAGTGGATGTAAACAAGCCAAAGTGGAAAGGAGAAGGTGGGGGATAGAAGTTTAAACAGTTGAGCCACCCACGTTGTGTTTTTCCAATTTTGTTACTTCTCTCCCTCTCTCCCTCAACAAAAGTAAACAAAAAAAAAACAAAAAAAAAAAAAACTCCGAGAGAACAGAACAAATTACCAAAAAAAAAATAAAAAATTTTTTTTATCCCCCAAATTCAAACACATCTTTTATCACAAATTTACATTTAATACGGAACGTATAATCCCATATGTATAAGTACCACTCAAATTCATCCTCCTTTGCTGTTGTTACATCACAGAAACCAGACTTTTTTTCTAAGAACACACATAAACTAGAGGATTCTTCTTCTGTATTTGAATCAGAACAAAAGAGACCAAAGTTACTGCAAACACAATCACCACTCGTCACAATGTCATCTCAACAACAACGAAGCTCTGCCATCACTACTAATGCTTCAGGCGCAACATCTAATACAATGTACCACGACTCAAAAAGGGGTACTTTTACTCCCTTGACCACAACCAACTCATACGATGGGTTGAATCATAAAATGACTGCAGTTTCAATGATTAGTGAACAGCATTTTGCAAATGCAGTCAATGAACAAGACCGGCCACAGTTGAGTCATACCGAATCGAAACAACAACAAATCACCATCACCAGCAGTTTCGATTGTCCTTGTGGACACTTGCATGGCCCAGGACAAGGACATCACGAAGACATTGGTGCTATTGGCTTTGCTGATTTCCCTTTGCTCAGAGGACCAGATTAGAGGGTCTACTGTCTTGGATGACAAGAGACAGATTGCGCTTTTGGTGGATGTTTTAAGAATTTTTGCTTTCTACTTTGGGATGTGAGAGATGTTTTTAGTTTATACTTTTTTAATTTTTTGGGATAGATGGGGTTTATATATAGTGTATTTGATTGTAATTTTATAGAAAGGGGTATCAAAATATATATATACGATTTGTATTGGTTTTCTTTACATTCACAACAAGGAGAACAACCACCCACACATTCTCTATCACCAAAATGAAGCTCGCTTCGGTTCGGCTGTCCACTTAATTTGAGAGTCGGAAACTCGGCCACCTTGCCAGCAAACCTCTCTTCAAAACCGAAAAAGAGCAACTGTGAATGCTTAACGAAAGACGGTTTCAATCTTGATGGATGACTATGTTTGCAATTTGATGCGGTCAAGTGCTACTCACATGATTGTACACGCATTTTTTTTTTTTCTTCAATTAATTCCCAATTGGGAAATGCAATTGATATATATATATATATATCTATATCATACATATATTTGTATACGCGTCTGTGTCTCCTGTCTCATAAAAATTTTAATTCGTTTGAAATAGAAAAAAAAAAAATAAAAAAAAGACAACCACCACCACCACCACCTATATTTCTTTCCTTTCTATCGCAAATTGCTTATTCCTTTGCTTGCTAATAACATTGTACACTAGTCAACATGTCTAGTCCACCATACAATAGCAAAAGTTCACGTAACTCAAGAAAGAGACAGAATGACGATGGTGATGCAAATATAGAGGACCACCACCGGTCATCCCCAGTACACCAACCATCTTCACCTCCTGTCGCGTCTTCACCAGAGCACCATCAAGAACAGCACTTGCCCTCATCCCCAGCTATCCCATTTGATGCTGGTTTAGATGACGATGAAGATGAGGAAATTCAAAATGATATTGCTGATTTGAATCCATCAGACGAGGAGGATGGTGACGATTTAATGGAAAATTTAGAAAATGATTATCGTGCTAATCCAGAACAAGATCAATATGACTTGGGAGATGGTAATATTGATGATACTCAAGAATACGATGAAATGGATGCTGCAACAAGAAGAAGAATTGATGAACAGTTGAACAGACGTGATGCTATTTTGAACAATGCGAATAGATCGAGAAGTGGTGCGTTTTTGGATGATGAAGATGAGGATGGAGAAGGAGTGGACGGATTGGAGGGAATTGATCAATATGGATTGCCCATTCAAAGGAGAAGGAGAAGACAACAACAACAGCACGATGAAGAGCATGATGATATGATGGATGATATTGAAATTGACCCTTTTAGTGAAGAATTGTCGTTGGAGAGTTTGACCGATGTTAAAGCACCAAGTATTACCGAGTGGATCTTGCAACCAGCAGTGAGCAGATCTATTGCTCGTGAGTTGAAATCTTTCTTTTTGGAATATACTGATGTCAATGGTGAATCGGTATATGGTAATAAAATGAGAACGTTGGGTGAAGTCAATGCTGAATCTTTGGAGGTTAGCTATAAAGATTTGGCTGATTCGAAAGCTATATTGGCCATTTTCTTGGCCACGAGTCCCGAGGAAATGTTGAAAATATTTGACATTGTTGCCATGGAAGCGGTTGAGTTGCACTACCCAAACTATTCCCAGATTCATCAAGAAGTTCATGTTAGAATTATTGAGTATCCTACCTTATTGAACTTGCGCGATTTAAGAGAAACCAATTTAAATCAATTGGTTAAAGTATCTGGCGTGGTTACTAGAAGAACTGGAGTTTTCCCTCAATTGAAATACGTCAAATTTGATTGTCTCAAATGTGGTGTTGTTTTGGGTCCGTTTATTCAAGATTCCAACAGTGAATTGAAAATTTCATTCTGCACCAATTGTCAAAGCAAAGGTCCATTCAAGATGAACTCGGAAAAGACATTGTATAGAAACTACCAACGTGTGACATTGCAAGAAGCTCCAGGTACCGTTCCAGCTGGTAGGTTGCCAAGACATAGAGAGGTGATTTTGTTGTCTGATTTGGTTGATGTTGCCAAACCAGGAGAGGAGATTGAAGTAACCGGTATTTACAAAAACAATTACGATGGTAATTTGAATGCCAAGAATGGGTTCCCGGTTTTTGCCACAATTATTGAGGCAAACTCAATCAGAAGAAAAGAAAGCAGTGCGTTCATGGGAGGGAACAACTTGGTCAACATTTGGACTGAAGAAGAAGAGCGTGAATTCCGCAAATTATCTCGTGAGCGTGGCTTAATTGATAAAATCATTTCATCGATGGCACCATCAATCTATGGTCACAAAGATATCAAGACTGCCATTGCGTGTTCATTGTTTGGTGGTGTTTCCAAAAATGTTAATGGAAAACTATCCATCAGAGGTGACATCAATGTTTTGTTACTAGGTGATCCAGGTACTGCCAAATCACAAATTTTGAAGTATGTTGAAAAAACTGCTAGTCGTGCCGTTTTCGCAACTGGACAAGGTGCTTCTGCGGTAGGGTTGACTGCGTCAGTTAGAAAAGACCCCATAACACGTGAATGGACATTGGAAGGGGGTGCTTTGGTGCTTGCTGATAAAGGAACATGTATGATTGATGAATTTGACAAGATGAATGATCAAGATCGTACTTCAATTCATGAAGCTATGGAACAGCAAAGTATTTCCGTCTCCAAGGCTGGTATTGTCACCACTTTACAGGCACGTTGTGCCATTATTGCTGCTGCTAACCCGAATGGAGGTAGGTACAATTCCACTTTGCCATTGTCGCAAAATGTCAATTTAACTGAACCCATCTTGTCTCGTTTTGACATCTTGTGTGTTGTTCGTGATTTAGTCAATCCTGAATCAGATGAAAGATTGGCCAGTTTTGTCATTGATTCACATATGAGGTCGCATCCTGCCCATGCCGATGGAGTTATTGATGAGAATGACGATGATGAAGTTGACCTAGATGGTGAGGGTGCTGCCGAACTGGGTGGCGGTGCCTCAGCCAAAACCAGAACTGAAAAATTGGCTGAATTGAAACAACGAAAAGAACAAGAGATCTCGCCCATCCCACAAGACTTGTTGATCAAGTACATCCAATACGCTCGTGTTAAAGTACAACCGAAATTGCATCAAATGGATATGGACAAAGTTGCTAAAGTATATGCTGATTTGAGAAAAGAGAGTATATCGACTGGATCTTTCCCCATTACTGTGCGTCATTTGGAGAGTATCTTGAGAATTGCTGAGTCGTTCGCCAAGATGAGATTGAGCGACTTTGTGAGTCAGAATGACTTGAATAGGGCAATCAAGGTGAGTATTGATAGTTTTGTTGGTGCTCAAAAGGTTACTGTGAAGAAGCAATTGCAGGCCAAGTTCCAAAAGTATACTTTGCCCACGAGGACCAGGTGAGAGTTGGAAGTGGGGACATTGTCAAGTTGTGGTGGCGTGTTCTTCAGGTACTTCTTTACTTTCTTGTTTTTTTTTTAAATTCAGTTCTATAGAATAGTGTGTGTTTTAATCTTTGAAAATTGTGTTTGTATCAAAACCGGAGTAGATGTTCCAAAGAAGGAAAAAAAAATAATCACGTCTCCCATATCACGTCTTAGAACCTCGTCTTATCAGGACAACCGCTACATACAAAACAACCCTTCAGAGTCACACTATGTTAGATCTAGACCAGTATGTCACTCTACCCACGCCACCATCTTCTTTCTTCCGAGCACCTACTAACCAATCAACCGCCCTTAGAACAATAGAGAACATCAAACAATGCAAACTAATACCCGAATCCGACATTGAGGAAATCTGCACGCTCCTAATCGACATTCTCATTGACGAATCCAACATCCAGCACCTACATACCCCAGTCACCATATGTGGAGATATACATGGCCAACTACACGATCTCATTACGATTTTCGCCATAGGTGGCGAATTGCCGCAGACTCAATATGTGTTTTTGGGCGATTTCGTTGATCGTGGCTTCAACTCGTTAGAGACTTGGTTGTTGCTCATGACTTACAAGTTGAAGTATCCTTCGAAAATCACTTTAATACGGGGCAATCACGAGTCGAGGCAGATTACGACAGTGTATGGGTTTTATGATGAGTGTTTGAGAAAGTATGGGCTGGTTAATGTGTGGAGGTATTGTTGCGAGGTTTTTGATTATTTGAGCTTGGGCGCGGTCATCAACGGACGTACTGAGGGAGGTAAAGGTGAAAAAGAGGGTGGAGGTGGCAGTGGCAGTGGCAGTGGCGTGTTTTGCGTGCATGGGGGACTAAGTCCCGAGATTGACTCTATTGACCAAATACGTATCCTAGATAGGAAACAAGAGGTTCCACATGAGGGGGGCATGTGTGATCTACTATGGAGCGACCCCGAGGAAGATGTGAAGGGGTGGAGCATATCCCCACGTGGTGCGGGTTTCTTATTTGGCGAATCTGAAGTCGACAAGTTTCTTCATTTGAACAATGTGGGCTTGATTGCTCGCGCGCACCAGTTGGTGATGGAGGGGTATAGAGAGATGTTTGATCTGAAGTTGGTTACCGTTTGGTCAGCTCCGAATTATTGTTATCGGTGTGGGAATGTTGCTAGTGTGTTGAGGATTGATGATGGTTTGAATAGGGATTATAAGGTGTTTGAAGCAGTTGAGTTTGATGAAGAGGTAGCTGGAGGTAAGAGAGATGGGGGTGGTGGTGCGTTGGGCAAGAAGCCCGTAGTAGAGTACTTTTTGTAGAAATAGAGAGAGAGAGAGAGTGTGTGTGTGTGTTTGTGGTCTTTAGATTTGTATTACTCGTTTGTATTATTAATGAATTGATGTTGAATCTTGAGAGTGGAAAAGTAGGGTAAGCTGGCCAGGACTTCGAGTGGAGCAGAAATAGCTCAGTATGTGTATTTGGCACCATGTGCCTAGTACATCCATTCACATATCAGACTTTGAGTATTTTGTATCATAACTACAAATGGAAAAACCGTTTCCTATTTGGGATAGGCTTGATTGTTGTCTCAATTTGTAGCTAGAGAATGCGCCGGAGAGAGCCAAATAAAGCACAAAGTTTATTAATCTTTGGCTCCTATCTATTAAACCACGAAGAGGGTTTAAACTATAAAAGCTGTTAATGTGTCAATGGTAAAACGCGGTGTTTGAGAAAAAAAGTGCCAATGTCGCAAAAACACGAAAATTAGAGAATCTGCTCATACGCGTCTTTGTAGCATCACACACAAAATGAGAAATTACTTCAATAAGCTAGAGTCAAGGGTCTCGTGTAACCGTGATAAGTGCTAGGAGTTAAAATTTCGGCTACGTCTAACTATTGCCTTTAGTGCAATGGCAGAACAAAAATGCTGCGCGTTTCATTGGTCCTGGAATGTAACGGTGAGCCCGAAGATAGGATATGATGGACAGGAGAAGGGATATAGCTATATGCCTGTGTGTGTGTTCCATATACATTGCATATCCTTGAAATACTATATGCCTTTGTTTCAGAGCTATATTAGAAAGAATTGCTCAATTACAACCAGAAACATATCCGACGGAAGAGCTTATATCCGCTTGTGCGTTGATTTAGTTTCACAAATTAATAATTTTTCAAAAATTTCTTCCCAAATCCGATTCTCTACTGGCTCGTGATTACACCATTCAAATCAAATGTATTTTCATAAGCCCCGTAATCACCAAAACTGAGTGCTTGTCACGCTTGTCATCGCTGACAGTGTGTGATATACAATTTTTGTTGTGGCTTACACCGAGACATTCGGACCGACGTTTCTTGGGTTTATGCGTGCAAGCCCTTCTCGACCAAGCAAACAATAAAGACTCGGTCTCAGTAGCACAAACAGAATACAACAATAAGAGTATTCAAAATGTTGGTTTAAGCTAGCCCCTTTCACTCTCCAGAGAAATCACAGTACAGGTGAGTCGAAATTTCACTAAGGGAGTCTGGTTGATGCTCAATCTTGACATACTAAAGGCGGCACGTGCAAAATGCTGCGGACATAAAGAGTATCTGGCTGCCTCAAAACACATTTAGTTCCAGTTTTACAGTTTTGTGTTCACTTGTTTTTGATTTTCACGAAATTTCTTTTTTTTTTTTGTCTTTTCTTGGTTGTTGTTGTTGTTGTTATTGTTGTTGTTAACAAATGTAATTATCACACAAACCTCGAATAAAGGGAACATCTTGGGATCTTCATCAACAGGGGATCTTATCAACGTGTCCTATCTCTAAATATGGCTTCAATAGACAAATATCTTTTGAGCTGAGATGAGATACAGTTGCTTGTCTTTAAAAGGTGAGATTATTCTCTATCTGTTGTCCTCTTTACCCCAACGAAGTAAAGGGGTCGTGTATAAAAGACTGCAGGAGTGAAACAGTTGGTAAATAAAATTTGAATTTCTTTATTATCTCAATGCTTCATACAGTAAGAGGCTTTTGCTTCAATTTGTACATCTTTTATTATTTTTTTTCTCTAAAAAACTCAAATATTTTTTTTTTGTGTTTGCTCTGCTCGTAAGCAATTAGTAATTAGTAAAAGACTTGGGTTGCACTATAAATAGAAGAAATGTTATTAGTAAACAACAGAACAACAAAACAACAGATAAACATAGCACAGGGTGCTTGCTATACAACAAGGCTTGGTGTTTAATTTACGTGAATGACATTTGGCGTAGGTTCAATTATCTTTGATCTGTATTGGCGCTTCAACAACAACGCGTCTTCTTGCTCTGAGATCCTCGGATCCTCGTTGTAAATGTCTTGTCCATGAGTTGAAGAGGCTTTAGTGCCAGTCCACAAGAAAGTGTGCAAAGACATTTTTATTCTGTTTTTTTTTTTTTTGTTTTTTTTTTGGGGATTTGCCTACTTAGTTTGTAGAATTTCTCAGACGGACAACAAAAACTCGCTTGCACTTAGTATATACAGTCCTTTCTCATCGTAAACACAAGTCTGCGTAATATGGGCGAAAGAAACAATAAAGACAAACAATACACTCGAGAACAACACAATTCAGTTGCACATCACTCGCTGGATCGCTCGCCCTAATTGAAACAAAACAATTCAATTGGCTATGCAATATTGCGTAAACAGTACAAACAACAAACCTTGCTTGTCGTGTTTTTCTTTCATCATTCTTTCTTTTGCTGCATTTATTCATGAAATAAACAATAGGTATTGTTTTCATGGGCGGTTATGAGAGGATAATATCCGCAACTGCCAAAAGAAGCGTTGCTACTACGATTGATTATCCTCACAAACTCCTTTTAAGCCAATACAACTTTAGTGCAACACTACATCCAAGCCTTGGCAATTTATGCTACTTTTCTAGTTGCCTTGCAAAGATTCCCTTCCTTCCCCCCCTTTTATTTTTTTTTCCTCATGAAGGGTGTTGCAAACAAAGTGTTTAAGAAGAAAATTATGAAATAAATCTGTGACGTATTTGAAATTCTTGAATGTAGTACAAAAATGGCTAATTGATGTAGCAAAGTTTGGAAATTGAGCATTTGGAAGATTTTCTTATTTCACGGATTACACTCACAGCTCTATTTAAGTTTTTGTAACATTCGTAATGGGATGAGCACAACAGTATAAGGAGAGATCAACAAAAAGATTACAAAACTGATATATACCCTCTTAGTGATCGGGAAATATTTTTTTTTTCTTCTAAACAAGTATATATTGATTCTAAGAGAACCCTTTTTCGAAATTTCAAAGGAAATTTTGCTGTTGTTTCTGCTGAACCATACATTAATCAGCTTAATTGCATTAACTCATCCATTCATTAATTCATTCATTCTTCTACCACGTCGTATTACTATTCAGAAGCTCAACGCTTAACCCAGTCGTCGCATTTAATATCCACATCTTCACCACATAGACTCCCATACAGTCCCCATTCCATTACATTTTCCTTTTCCTTTTCCTTTTCCCTTTTTTTTTTTTTCTTCCTTCCCCATTTTACACTTCACAAAGCATATACACAACTACAATGAACTTTGTCGGACTTATATACAGCTTCTTCCTATTCATAGCATTCACAGCTGCAGAAACTACATCATCGTCATCATCATCTGCTACTACCACTACAACTACAAGCTCACAAAGTAAAACTTCTGTCTGGGTGACAGGAACTGATGCTAACGGAATAACAAGAACGACGCAAAGTGTATATTACCAATCGTTCAAAAGTGCATACACAGAGGCTATAGAAACTCCTTCTTCGGGCTCAGCTGGGCTTGGTAGTCTCTCGGGAAGTGTTGGCCACCTTCGCACATACGATATGACTACAATTTCACTGGGTGGTGCAGCTGCTGCTGTTGACGACGTTGCTGTTGGTCGTACTTTCATGACTTTTAACAGTCTCTTTGCATTGCTTTGTTTAATTCTTTAATAGACAAACTTATATTTCGTCATTGAAATTTTTGATGTTGCTGTAGTATCTGCCAAGCAGGTCTTTCTCTCTTTTTGCTCTTTTATAATTTCTTGGTTCTTCTCCTTATAAGAAAAGATATTTTCTTTTTGTGTACTGTTTACAACTCCTTTTGTGTAGTTTATGCTACGCTACCTGTTTATTTTGCATTCATTTCGAATTTCTTTTTTCTTTCTTTTTTTGTTTTGTTTCGTATTGGAAAGATCACGAGAGAGAGAGAGAAAGAGAAAACCATTGGTAGATCTTAGATAAAAAATCTGCTTTTGCAACAGAATGCTAACCATCTTTGGGAGTTGCTTGTTTAATAGCTCTTTTGTAGCTTAAAGCAGTTAAGCAACACAGATTTTCAAAGCTCGGGTATTACGTTCAAACTTCTATTTAGGCAGGGTGCCATGATCAAGCTCTCACTTCATGTTGAATTTGTCAAAGTCTTTGCACAAATTACCGAGCAAAAGATTTAAACACTCTCCAGCTTTACAATTTGCCGTTTATCTATACCTGTAGACTAGTCTGTAAAGCATAAGGCTGACTTCACCATCTCTTGCAAAACGGTTACCTAATAACTACTAGAACTGTGGCTCTGTGTCACGAGCAATAGCATAAAAATTGCGCTACCTTAATTTTAATTTTTTGAATCAACTCTCATTTGTCGCGACTTAGGCACAAGTATTGATCACGTATTGGACTTATCAACAACGGACAACTACATCTATCGTCCTTCATGTCGTTTGATTCTACTTGAAGATAATCGCCAATTAAACATAAAGCACACTAACACATCCTTCATACACTCAGTAGGATACTGTAATGTCCAACAGAACAGCTAAATCACCGTCGCCTAATACGACAATAATGCATAATGACGACCAGGGAATTGAAATCACCACCGAGTCATCACTTCAAAGACAAAGACTGCATCATCTGCAACAGCAACAGCAACAGCAGCTGCAGCCGAGTAACAGTTCCAACGGTAAACCTACACCCTCCAACTCAGACCCCTCGATCAACTTCAACACCTCCTTTGATCTACTCGATTACAAATCCATAACTTTAGAAAACAAAGGGTCAGTAGCCCGTGACCATATGGCCAATGAACGTACATTCCTCGCGTGGTTACGTACATCACTCGCATTTATAACCATTGGAATTGGGGTCACTCAATTGTTTCGATTAGAGAAACAAGGAACAAAAGTACACACAACGGATCGAATACTCGACCTTTCTTTAGACCACAAGAGCGATGATTTGAAACGATATGGTAAACCATTGGGATCCATATTCATAGTGTTGGGTATCCTAACTTTAATTATGGGGTTTAGACGGTATTTTCATGTTCAACGATTATTGACAAAGTCGTATTACCCAGCCGCGAGATTGGGTATTGGAATTTTATTATTTTTGATCTTGAGTGTTGTTTTGGTGACTTTGGCCTTGGTTTTGCAAACATCGTTAGTGTAGAGCTGATACTAGAATTAGGAATTTAGGAGGGAAACAATGCAGTGTAGAAGAATGGCATGAGTTTAGAGATATTGGCTTATTGAAACATAGTATTCGATTTAGCTATTGCGCTCTTTTCTTTGCTTTTCTTTTCTTTTTTTTTTGTCCCTTGATGTCTTTTTGCCATACCTGATCGATATATATAATAGAACGCACACTGTGAGCATTGTACTGATCCATTCAAGACCAATAATATCAGCGTATGCCGATATCTCTGCCAATTGAAATGCCTTCAAATAGTAGTTTGACTTGAGCTTCAAATTTAGTTCTTGGGGGCAAGCTTTTTGGCTCTTCGTGACGTCCAAAGTCAGTAGTGTAATGTTTCAATAACGCCATACCTGCACTTCTTACGTAATCTCGCAGATTCATTAAGATGAAACTTGATACGAGGAATGCCAAAACTCTACCAACGTCCACTTTTGGTTGCATTGCACACAACTTCTTGATTGTCCTGTAACAAAAGAAGAGTGACAAAGCGGAGTAAATGTCGTCAGATAGCTTTCCAAAAACTGGTAAAAATATACCAGATTTTGGACTGTTTTCAATTTGCCCTAGCATGGGAAGGTCACTTCCTTGCGAATTACTCACTTGCAAAAAATCTGTAACACTTATGACCATTGCTTGAAGCACAAAAATTGTACTTGTTCTGTACCACCACTTGACGGGGAATTTTTCGTAATTTGGCGACCGTTGGTCATAACAGTAGGCGACACCTAGTCCCATTGAAAACAAAAGTTTCACATGTGACTTCCACACGAGTTCAAGATGCCTTGCTAAGAGGCCAGCAAGCTCAAAAGGCCAGATGTGGTCTGGTTTTTCATAAGTTGCAAACAGACACTTCTGCAAAGCTAATCTCATAAACTCAATTGAGTAAGCAAAGATGAAAGGAATCAAGGTCAAGTAGATTACCGATTTCGTCACACCTTCGACAAAGCTTAAGTGGTGAGATCTACCCTGCCTGTTTCTTCTTTGCGAATAGAGCAACATGGCACCTAGAGTTGTGATCGCAATTGCAAGAGCTGTTTTCACTCCTGTGTAATATACGTATTTTGCATGGTTCAAGTTTCCGTAATGCTGTTTAAACTCCACTCGCAATTCAAAATCACTCCAATGTTCGCTATCCGGTACAATATAGACACAATAGAATCCTGAAACCGGTACCAAGAAGCGCACTTCTTTATCGATTATTCCATTCCAATAAATTACAGTGTCCCCATTATGCGTAGCTGCACTATCGATATTGAACTTGCCATTCATGTCCAACATTTTCAGATACAATGCTGTTTTTCTTGAAGCAAACAACATATTGTATTGTTCGTGCACTGGAATCGACGTGAAGTTGACAATATCGGGGTAATGTAAGGTCAAACCGGGCATATTGTGCTTGGTTATGGAATCATCAGCAAGTAGCCGGATATAGGAGCTGTTGGAATTCGTAGGATCTTTTTTCGACGTAACGACATACTACACCTTTGAGTGTAATTTAATACTGTTGGTTCTTGTTCAAATGCAAGCACAACTGCAATGAATGAAACGAATACAATGTAATTGAATGTGACCAGGTACATGCTTCAACTGGGTGCTTTAAGAAAGTCGCTGCTTCTGGAAACAGGACCCATGTGTGTGTGTGTGAGTGTGTGGGTGAGTGTGTGGGTGTGTGTGTGGGTGTGTGTGTGTGTGTGTGTGTGTGTGTGTGTGTCTGTGTGTGTGTGTCTGTGTGTGTGTGTCTGGGTGAGATGTGAATCTTTCAGTGACAATCGATGCCAATGGTACAATTCGTGTAGCTCAATTGGTGAAGTTCACTATCGCCAGGTATCCTGGGGAAACATTTTCATGGTTAGAAACTGGAGATCATTTGAGAGATACACAAAATCGTAAATTATTGGCTCGCGATAATTTCTGTTGCACACAATACTTGAACTACTTTGTACGTTCATCAACCCCATACTCCCCAACTACAAACGTACCTGTTGTATGCGTATGCTGCAATCTGCTGAAACAAGTAGCCGTGTTACACACTTTAAAACACTCGAGTGTTCAAGAGTTGCACATTTGACATTCTACTTGCACATTTTGCATTTGAAGTGGCAACATAGAGGGTTGTAGCATGTAGAGATATAGTATATAATGTTAGCACAGGACCTGGGTAGTCACTTCTAGGGGCCCCTGTAAGTTCAGAGTGTTTCAGTGCTAGTGCTTTTGTATAATCCGAGAATCGAAATTTCACATTGGCAGTTGCAATGAAGGACAGCGTTTGAACCTGCATCAACCTCTCGGATCGAAATGAGGTTGGGTAAAGTCTCATCCAAACAGAATCGATGCCGCACTGACCAGTAACAGAGAACTTATCCAATGAAGCCATTGCTTTTGCAACCTACAGAGGCATTATTTTCTATCACGTGCATCAGGGCTTTTGACCTATATTTTGCTTTTCTGTGCAAAAGTACACGTACAAATACAATTGTGTGTTGTTGTGTGCGTCACTGAAGAGGAAAAAAAAAAAAATTTGAGGATTGGAAAGCTTCAACAGATTGCCATAGTCTATATCCATATACATCAAATCACATCAAAATGGTATGTCAAAGGATGCCTCAATGGGATACGGGTAGATGATAGATATTAGAAGAACAACAGGGGGAAACTACAGAGTACGATCGATGAGGGGATCAACTCAAAGAGATATTTAATGTGAATGGCAACTTGAAATATCCAACCACAACATTCCAATCAATCATGCAGTGTCAAGAACCGCAGTCAAGGGAACGTGTTGTAAAACGCAACCTCCAGTCGCAAGACTGTGTCAACCGTCGACACCCCTGGCCGTAGCTTCAAGTATCAGCACTATCAAGTACCACCAAACTCGATTACACCTTCTGCAATGTTATACTCCAATATCTATCGCACCGATCCGCAAGAAATTCTTTCTCAACATTGATTACTAACAATTCATCTTTTTAGGGAAAAGTTCACGGTTCATTAGCTCGTGCTGGTAAAGTTAAGTCACAAACTCCAAAAGTTGAAAAACAAGATAAGCCAAAGAGACCTCAAGGAAGAGCTTTCATGAGATTGAAGTACACTAGAAGATTTGTCAACGTTACCTTGACCAACGGTAAGAGAAAGATGAATGCTCAATCTGCTTAAGTTAAAGTCAATGCGTTGAAATCTGTTGTATTTTATATATATAAATTGGTTTAATGGGTTCGATGAGTTAATACATATACATAAATTTTGAATAATGAAGTGGGAAGCCTCCTTGTAGTGGAAAAGCCTTATGGTTTGCTGTTGTACAAATGTCTATGTTCTATAAGCTTTCTATTTGCCATTTTGGAATCAAGAAATACGAATACACTCTTGACCTCACTTCAGCCGTCTCTTCATCTTCAACAAACATTGGCGTCATATTTATCATATCAATCTTATCGGCCTCAAAATCGTATTGTTTACAAGTTTCAAAAAATTTCAAGTCTTCATTTAGCAAGTGGGCTCGATGAGGACTGAAGACAACGAGACATCTTCCGGTAGATTTTAGTGATTGACGGCATGCAGAAAGTAACTTGTGGTGTTCAGTATGATTGAAAATCAAGTCTGATAGTATAATTAAATCAAACTTTTCGTCCTCTTGCAATTCCCCTGTCTTATCATCTCCGTAAATCAGTTCTTTCACATTGTTACCCCAAATGTATCCCTTCACCTTGTAATCAGATATCTGGGGTGCATTATTCTCCAATTCACTAAAACTGTATTCAATGTGGTTAATCAAATCAGGATCGGGGTAATCAGTAGCTATTACTTCCTTTGCTCCATTCACAGCACATACCAATGAAGGTAGGGCTGCTGCTGCACCCAACTCCAAAATCCTTTTCCCTTGAACAAGTTCAGTAGCATGTTTATCCAAGTAGTCAGCAGTGTAAATACCCGCATTCCATAACATGTGGCCCCATAAGGGTGATTTCCCGACCAATTTCATCCGAATCTGTTTCGGTTGGGCATGGGTAACTTTACGGTCGTATGTAGCAAAGTGTGACTCAGGTGGTGGTGGTAAAAAACCTTCTGGTTCTTCGAATATGTTTGCATCTATAGATAGCTCGTCATCGGACATGATATAAGTTTTAGCTCAGTGTTTGTGAATAAAAGAGATCTGGCTCTGGGTTAGACCGATGATGGTGAAAAAATAATAAAAGAAAAAAAAAGTTAACAAGTGAATCAGTAGTGTGTAATACACACAGACAAACCATTGGTAAAAGCACATCGCGTAATATCCATCACCACGACAATTCCTCATGTCACGACCCAAGAAATGGACAGACGTATCTATAGAATTGATTAAAGATCCAGACAATTTCGAATTATGGCAGCAACTAATTACCTCAGCGGAATACAATGACAAGAACGGGATATCTAAATCAACACCACAATCTCAATTACAAACACTACGAACTTCGTATGACAGATTTTTAGCAAAATATCCCTTCATGTACAAGTACTGGATACGATATGCTGAATGGGAATTCAAACTAACTGATCTCGATGCAGCTATCAAGATCTATGACGATGCATTTCAACACTTGGAGTGTTGCATTGAATTATGGGTCAATTATCTACAATTTCGTATCAACACAATCACCAACAACGTTGATCAAGTGTTGAATCTATTTGAAAAGGCAAGAAGGTTGATTGGATGTCATTTCTACAGCTATGAGTTTTACACTCTTTACTTGTCATTTCTAGAAAGTTATGCAACAGACACAAATCAATTCAAAAGGAAATACTACACATTGTTGAGAATAATTCTTGAGGTTCCATTGTACCATTATGAATACTTTTACAAGAAATATTTCGAATTGATTTCACGTATTGGAAATGACGCTAAACTTCAACTGGACTTACCGTACATTGTTCCTGCAAAAGAATTACAACGACAAACAAAGAACTTGTCTCAAGAGTTGAAAAAAACTTTTACTGATGCTTACATTACCATCCAACACAAAGTATACGAGCTTTACCATTTTGAAAAACGGTTCAAACGGCATCACAATGACATAAGACTCATTTCACGACAACAATTGGATGCGTGGCTACAGTATTTCGATTTCTTGCAATTGCAGAAATACCCTCAACTGTATATTGAGATGAATTACTGGCGATATCTATATATCGCTGCAAACTATCCTGAGTCGTGGCAAAAATTTGCTGATTATTTCGTGTTTTACAAGAAATTTAATCTGGCGAGACACATTTTGATCCGAGGATGGAAGTATCTTGGAAACCATCAAATATTAATCAAGTTGATAGATTTGGAAATTTTCCTCAAACAATATCTTCGAGCCAAAGAATTGATTGTTGAGTATGTAAAGTATAATGTGTCAATTCCAGTTGCAATTCACGAGAAACTAATTAGTATTGAACGGATATTCAACGAGAATGACGACGATCATATGCTCAATATATTCAAGCTGATTATTCAAGACACACAAAACGATTGGTTTTTCAATGTATTGAATTATTATTCCATTGATAAGGACAAGAAGATGGTATTTCTTGCAGAGATGAAGGAGTTCAAGGGTCAAAAGTATTACGACACAGCCATGAAATTGGTCCTGGAGAAGGGCAAGGAAGATCAGGAAAAGTCGCCCAATTTCAATCAACTTTACAAACAGCTACTATATTCATCGTCGTAACGTGTACTATTTTCTACTCCAAGTATAGATTGATCAGGGCAACTAATAAATACCAACTAACCAAAGCAACTCCCAAAGTTCGATCAAACCTCCATTTCTTTGCTGGTAGATACACCAAAATGAATGCTACAGTAACGATCAATGCAGTGGTGCTCAAAATCACACTTGGCTTCAAATCAAACTTGATTGAAGTCACACCCGACTTTTCTATAACCAAGAGCCCGTTGAATCCCACGCCTAACAATATAATCAACAACGGAGTGCCCAAACAGGAGTTTATACCCAATATGGGATTGATCTTTGTCGCCAACGTTATATTAGTAATCACGTCATTGATTGAATTACTGATGGAAAACACAAGTAGTCCAAGAATGTAGTCGGAGATTTTCCAAATCAAACCCAAATTCTTGAGGATTTGTAAAATGTAGATGGAAATGTTTGAAATGATGATTAAACTGTTCAATGTACCCACAATTGATACAAGTACAATTTTGGTGTTCATGTTGATGAACCTTTTCAAATATAGTGTAATTAGGATCGATATAACAACGACTGGTAGAAACAACTGTAAATCGAAACGAATGAATTGGTAATTGTAAAGTAATGGCGTTTCAAATAGATACCACACAGGTAGATACTTGTGTTGACGTAATTGAGTCTTCCATTGAGAATCTTCAAACTCAATACAGCGATGGAATGGAATTAGGAATATGAAAACAAACTCAATCAAATTGCAAATGTATTGGAAAGTTAATGTCAACAATCGTTTGGGGAAAGGCTGGTGATGGCTATGTTGTCGGTGTGATTGCAGACGATACAGCGATTGTCTTGAGTTTGAGTGATATTGGGGTCGTGATGGAACTGGTGGCAGGGTGTTGTGATCCTTAGGGATATAATGTACTGACAAGTAATCAACAGCTTCATCAATAACGTCATTATTGTGGTGCTCTTCATCGCCGTGGTTTTGACCCTGGCCCTGGCCCTGGCCCTCCACTGTACCAATATTTGGTAAACTTTGACTTGGTGCAATTGAAGATACAGGTAGTGGTGAAGTTAATGGACTAACATGTGCAGGAGAAGCAACTTTTGAACCCAAGGGACTTGAAACGGGGGAATTCCTTGGCGAGTTAAGTGGCGACACGCTTCTTGAAATGCTTCTAACTGATCCATAACTATGCTCATCATTCGATATGATTTCCAATGCGTCTTCGACATTATAAGGTTGTTCCAATATGCGCGGGTACCCATACCCTTCACCATACTCACCTTGTTCGGCATTATCCTCACCATCTTGATGTTCAATCAACAACTCTTCATCGTAGTCTCGCAACTTCTCCTTATCAAATATACTTAAAAAAACAACATAACTGACATAAACGCAACACATAATAATACATTCCAACTGATTAATCTTGCCATCGGATAAAATGTACGCGAAAAGGACAAGCACCGCCAATATCCAGCCCAAGTCAATGATCAAAATCTTGGGGTGCTCCACTTTAAATCCCCGGGTTAGGACCGCTATCGATCCGATGATGACAGTAAACATAATCAAGATACTACCCATTAATTGGCCAATGACCAAGTTGCTGCTTCCTTGATCCAAGGCAATGTGGTAATTGATCAAGTCGGCTAGTGAATTCGTCAACGGAATCAAAATGAAACTCAAGATTTGATTATTCAAACCTAGCTTGATCGTCAATTCATTCAAGTTCCGGAACAAGTAGTTGGAAACTAGGATACTCAATGACAATAGTATCAAACATAGCGAAAACAAAATAGACGATGAGATGAAGATCAATGAAGCAACATTGTGGAATTGGCAGTAGTACAATTGAGCTAGCTTGAAATACGACACATTGCAATTCTGCTCAATGTATGAACAGTAATTTAAATGAGCTTTTGGTGGGAATGAACATTGATTTAAGTCATCGTCTGAGTCAGAAGATCTGGTTGTAAAGACTTCAAACGCTGATGCAGGACCAACAAGACTTGCTGTGGTAAGTAGAAGTAGTATGATTTTCAGTTGATGTGTGTTCTGAGGTAGTGGTATTTTCATTTTTTCTTTTTTTTTTGGCGGCTAATTTTGGTTGCTATGGGGTCCTCTTAAAATAGTTGCATGCTTCCTCACTGTGTGAATTGCTTGGGTGTATACGAAACGTTGTGTTGGTTGGACTGAACTAGTAAAAAGGGGTCTCCTTCCCTTTTCTCTTATCTCATTGTCTTGTGCCAGTGCCCTCTTTTATATCAGCAGCTATTTTCAAAATTTTTGAATGATGGTAACAAAGGGCAAAAGAAAAAAAAAAAAAGAATGCAACTTGTGTTAAAAACAATTGCGAGTGTTGCTATCGGATCGATCATATCGCAGAACCAATTATGAACTCTCCCAGCGCAATTTCGTGTCGTTTGATGTTAGTTTCTAAAAAAGGCCAAAGTGTGAAGTGTCACAATCTAGCCCATTCGTAAGGGACTTGCACGGAAATTAGAATCTATTTTAAAAAACGCTTTGTAGAGAGATGTTAAAAATAGAAACAAAAGCAAAAGAAGGAGGACGATTTTGTAATTTAACAACAAACACTGCACGTGATCCTTAAAAATTTTCCCACTACTTACATGCAACTGTTCCCTCCTCCTTCTTTAGATCCCTTCTATTCCAACTCATGTTCATACTTGGCATACTCCTCTCTCTTCAAAATATCCTTAGCAATACTTATATCCAATTCAATATCCTTAATCAATGCTTCCTTCGTGGTATAATTCAATTCTGGTCTTATATACCCCAATACAACATATTCCAAATCAGCACCATAAAAATTAGAACTAAACTTATTGATGATATGTATTTCGGCGGCTTTGGTCTTGTTATGATAGAATGGATTCCATCCAATCGACATAACCATAGGCCATACAGTAGATAAATCAGTCTTGCACAAATTGTTACCATGATTGAATAGGACATCCTGTCCATCGGGTCTCTTATCAGTAGTGTCTGATTCCTGTGGGTGCGGGTATATCTTACACCACCCATAGTAGATCCCAGTAGGTAAGTTGTTGAGTTCGTCGTGGACGGGGATGTTGGCGGTGGGGATTCCTAATTCGCTTGAGCCTCGACCAAAGCCGGATATGATTTGAGATTTGTGTCTTATTGGGTATGGCGGTTGTGGAGTCTCGGGGACTATCGTCTCTGGTCTAGTCATTCGTTATGATGTGCGTGTGTGCGTGGGTGCGTGGATCTGTGCAATACTGTGGATTTTGATCTGAAGATTGAACAATTTGTTCTGTTTCCAGTTTTCAGTTTTTTCTCTTTTTCCGTTAAACAGTTTGGTGTGAGAGGTTAGTCGATTACTACATAAGCCCTACTCAACAATATTCTTTGCAACAAAGTCACATTAAAAGCTATACACTAACTACTTCCTCCCTCTAAGAAAACTTCTTTTCCAATTGTTCTAATAAAGTAGCAGCATCCTTACCAAAAGATCTAATACCTTGAGATAATTTTTCAGTAGCCATAGCATCTTCATTCAATGCCAATCTGAAAGCAGGCTCATCGTTAATGAATGAAACTTTCTCAATTGGATCACTCTTGGCTTGAGCAGCATCCAATACTTTTGGAACGTCTTCATTCGAGTTGTACAATTCCTCCAATAATTTAGGAGCAATGGTCAAGAAATCAACACCAGCCAATGCCTTGATTTCACCAGTGTTTCTGAATGAAGCACCCATGACAATGGTCTTGTAACCGTATTTCTTGTAGTAGTTGTAGATTTCTTTAACTGACTTGACACCTGGGTCAGTTTCAGCAGTATAAGTTTCACCAGTGGAAGCCTTGTACCAGTCCAAGATTCTACCAACAAATGGGGAGATCAAAGTGACTTGGGCTTCAGCACATGCAACCGCTTGTGGGAAAGAAAACAACAAGGTCAAGTTACAGTGCACACCATGTTCTTTTTCCAACTCTCTAGCAGCTTGAATACCTTCCCAAGTAGAAGCAATCTTGATCAAAATTCTCTCCTTGTCAATACCTTGTGATTTGTACAAGTCAATCAACGACAATGCCTTCTTGATGGTGGCTTCCTTGTTGAAAGACAATCTGGCGTCTACTTCAGTGGAAACTCTACCTGGAACAATGTCCAAAATTCTCTTACCAAATTCAATCAATAATCTGTCCAAGGCAATTTCGGCTTTTTCCTTTGGGTTAGAACCCTTGTCTTCAGCGTATTTGACAGCGACGTCTATGACATCAGCATAGTCTGGGTTCTTGGTGGCAGCAAGAATCAAAGATGGGTTGGTGGTGGCATCTTGTGGCTTGTACTTGGCTATTTGTTCAAATTCACCAGTGTCGGTAACAATGGTGGTGCCGGTAGCTTTCAATTGTTCTAATGAGTTTGACATTGTCGATTTCTGTAGTATAGTTTGATTCTGTAATTGAATTTGTAAGCTGAAATCAATTGAAAGTTAAAAAAAAATGAACCGGTTGTTGAATTTTCAAATGGGTATTTATATATGCTTAAATTTGCTGGATGACTGCGTGCCCTTTCTCTCTCTCTCTCTCTCTCTCTCTCTCCCTGTAAACCGAAATCATTTTAAATTTATTTCTTTTTTTTTTTTTTATCCTTCTTTTTTATTTTTTTTTTTTTTTGCTCTCTATTATGTTGGACTACTCCGGAGATAAATAATAGTAACTTATAATCCTCCGGTATTTGTAAAGACAAAGAAGGGCCCTCTCAAATTACAGCAAATGCAAGTGCAGCTACATGGAACTGTTCTGTCAGTACAGTGTTACTTGTTCGCTAAGATATCTCGCTATAAAGTCGCCACGACTCAAGCGGTTAGGTCGGAGATTTTTTTTCCATAACTACTAAGAAATGATTATGTCATATTACAGGTCACATATTCTAAACCATATAGTAGTAAGGACCACACTCTCATAATATAAAGTTGCTACTAAATGTCCATGAACTATGCGTTGCACAAAGGAAAGCAAATCTGAGACAACTTAGCGTGCAGTTGCACAGCACTAATACGATGACCCCTTGTTTAGCAGATCCATCAATGAACCTCGTAGACAAATTCCTTCAATTCTCCCCCCCCCCCCACTATAGATCTCTGCGTGCCCGTCCTTCTCCCCCCTTCTCCCCCAAAAAAACAAAAAACAAAAATTTAAAAAACAAAATAAAGTAAGTGACAAAAGTTCGGAAAATCAAGCCGCCCGTCAACGGAAAAAGAAAAAGCGTTGGGAAAACAGAGGGTACTGTAAGTTGTACAACACTTAATTGTTCTTTTGTTTTTGTTTTTTTCTAAATTTTCATTGTGTCACGTGAATACGGAGAATTAACTCCGATTGATATTGCAAAAAAAAAAATCCCCCCCAAAAAAAATTTCAGTTTATTTCAGCCTTGGCATGTGATAATAATATTTTAAACCTTATGTGTTTCTGTTTCATGATACATACTCTACTTTGCTCTTCTCACCATTCCTCCTTCTTCTTCTTCTTCTTCTTCTTCTTCTAACTTTGGATAAATAAGCAACACATATATTCTACTCATCAGCTGAATACAAGTCAACATCGTTGATAGAAGAAAAAGTGTCGTTGCTTCAACACTTTGGATCGGGGTCAAAGCAAAGGCAACCTTTGGTCTTTTAATTTTTGCAACACAATTTTTGACTTTGTTTTGTTTTGTTTTGTTTTGTTTTATTTGTTTCTTTCCTATTTACCCCAACATCAGTTTAAAAGCACAACAAATACCAGCCATCAACCAACGGGCAAACAACAAACACCGGCCATCAACCAGCAAAGAGGATAAACACAACGTTGAGAACAATCTACTGCGGAGTATACACTGCATTCAAGAGATGGTTGTGAGATCTTTGATTTATGGGGTTATCGACAGAGTCCCAGTTGTCAACAATATCAATCGATTTATCCAAGAACGACTGCTGGTATCGGACGTATCAAGTACTAGCTCTTCGTCAAATAGTGACTTGGAGTCTGATGACGCAACAGAAGAAGAATATTTACAAGAAGTTGTACTCCCACAGTCACCAAAGCAAAAGATTCATGCAAAAATCATTAAAAACAGAGCAACTTCACCTTCACCAGTACCAAATGAGCGAGGAGAACTAAGTGTACTATTCGACTCTCCAACAAAATCTAAAGTATCTGCGATTGACAAGAGTCATATTAAACCAGTTTCTGCTAGATTGTCAAAACGCAATATTGAGAAAGTTGACAAAATCGAAGCTCCAGATTTGAATACTTTGACCAGTCCTACTTTGGTTGACGATAGTGATCTGTCATTGACTCCGAAGCAAATTGGGTTTGCGTCATTTGGTGCATACGAGAGCGGGTCAACAAAAGAAGCCAGGAAAATTCACGTTGAACAATATGTAAATGATCAGAATAACAAGTTTAACGAGTTGATCTCCAACAACTTAGAAGCAGTGTTGAAGGAGGATAAAACAGATGATGAGGAACAGGAAAATATTGTGTTCAACTACAACAAAGATTCGAATCCTGGTGTTGCATTGTTATCGATGATGTATGACAATCGAAGAGTCATAGCGTCTTCCGTCTACAAGTATGGAAAACAACAAGTATTTTCACGATTGCCGTACATTCCATTAATCAACCCCAAGCAGCAAGTATCGCAAGATGAGACCGATCAATACCTTATTGGAGGTAAACGAGAGAACCAGAACTTGTCGAGTCCATTTGCATCGCCAATTTTAGGAAGAGCTTTGATGACACTTGATAATTCACAATCAGCGGCCAGGTCAGACCAGCAAGACGAGGAGATTAGTGTGGACTTGAGCCAGCAAGATGTTGTAGATCAAAGAAAATTTGATCAGCTCATGTCCAATCTAGACGATGAGGTTAAAATAGACATCTTTTTGGATTCTTTGGATGAAAAGACTAAAATCAACTTGTTGCATCTGTTGCGCAAAGATTTAAACATGTACAATCAGCAAGATGCAAAGCTATCACCTCAAGCAGCAGTTCACAATCTATACTACAATGAAAACATCTCCACCATAGACAAGATCCAAATTTTCATCATCATATCAGTCAAGTTGTTCATTACCGGGATCAAACTTTTCATTCCAATCACCAAATATTTCATACACAAGTTTCAACAAAATCAAATGTACATATTCAATGCCAAAAACATGAATAAATTTTTCAACTTTTTGATTAAATTTATGAATTATCTTGATTTGAAATTGAATGATAATGAACAATTGATTGATCAATTGTCCAAGCAGGATTATGTCAAGACTGAAGAAAACATTGAAGAAATGTTCAATGAGTTCAATGAAAGGACAAAGCTGTATTTTAAGCCAAAGTATTTAAAGGAGAAATTTATTGCCAAAGATGATCATGTCAAACGCAGTGTGTATGACATGGTTGTAAAGAATTTCCTCAGCGAGGGGGATGAGGAAGAAGGAGATGATGACGATTACGAGGGCAAGGTAGTGAGGCATTACCAGGAAGATCCCAATTACGCAATGTACTTCACTGGTAGATCAATTGATTCATCTGCTAGAGAAAGTGAAAGTGGAAGTTTCATTGAAGAAGAGGATGAGGTGGACATTTATGAAGAAGAGGAAGAAGATAATGAAGCTTATGCTACTGCTGCGAGTAAAAGGACAAGTACGTTCTCTGATACTAGCAGAAGATCAAGTTTCACACGTCGAAGAAGGAGAAAACCACACGCCAAATGCTAAACAAGGTCTAGTTCGACTCTTGGGGAAAGAGGTGGGAGTGAAGGGGGGGGGAATTCCATGTTGTTTTGTTTAGAGAATAAGGTTTTGGGTGAGGTTTTGCGCATATGTTATTACGGTTTGATGAAAGAGGTCATGTTACTCTATTCTCGGGTTATTGTTTTGTTTTTTTTTTTTGCTACTGGTTTAGTAAGGCGTGGATAGGGAGGAGGGACTATTATATTTAGTACAGTTAGAGTATATTTCTATTTAGAACTTTGTAAAAGAGTTATGTATTTGTTTCTAGAAGTGGTTTGGTAGTTCTCTTTGGTACTTTGTTGCTTCCCCCGCCTTGGTTATAGACCAGGTTTTAATAGAACTTCACTTGAAGTAGACTTTTCTTTTGTCTTCATTTGCGTTGGAATTGTTGCAAAAAAAAAAACAGAAATAGATGAAATTTTGGGGAATCTTCTATATTTGGGAAACGTTTCATTAAATCTTTAAAAAGAAATCAATTAGCAACTTAGGGGAGCTTCTATGACAGATTGGACGTAGACGGTACCCCCCCCACTCCCCACTCCCCACTCCCCTGTCAATGTTGCATGCTCCATTTCTCTCTGTATTGAGAATTCTACTGTATTAGTTGATCAAAATGGTCTGGACAGAGACAGACATTTAGCTTCGTACCCCCCTTTTTTTCACTCTCTATTCTTTGGATCTACGAATATGTCACAAAGCCCTAATCACAGACAAAAACCAAATCAAGTGATATTAGTGGACAAACTGTATGCTTTTCAAATTGTAGAGTAACTGTCCGTTCGAGTTATGCTCAAACAGATCCAATTGGGATACTATTGTTGACACTTGGGCGTTGATAGAAGGGCAATTGCGATTACCCTCTCTAACATCATACGTTACTGTGTTGAACGCAACTTGTAAATTGCTTTTTCCTTTTTTTTTTTTTTTGGGTTGACGCAGCACTAACCTCGATAGACAGACAAAACAATTTCTAGAAAGATTACAATAGTCTCTCCGACAAATTAAAGATAGTGGTTGAAATGAGGACACAACAGCGCTTAAAAAGGTGGGTATGTTGATTTTGCAGAAAAGATATAAGGTTTGGGGCAGTGCATATCTCTATATTCTTCTTGACTATGCTGTGAAATCGCTCCCTTAGTAGCGCCAATACAGCACGCTCTACTATACTGAGTGTGTGCTTGTCAAAAGATAAATTGAAACGTGTCCTCTGTATCTATAATTCTTTTTTTTTTGTCTGCCAGGCATACTACAAATTTAACTGCTTTTGGAATGTTCTGTAGAATCTTGCACTACCTCTAGGCAGACACAGATACATGCACACATACAATTGGCAACCCCTATTTTCAAAACAATTTTATTGTTGCTTTTCTATTGATCAACTTACACTACCTTATCACATAGTTAAGAAAAATGTCTGCATAAATTACAAGCATTATATTTCTTTTCTTCTATCACTTCCAATTTTCATTTATAAAAAGACACAAATATCCCCACCCTGGACTTTCTGCTTTTAAATTTTTGGTCATTCAAATTGGTATTTTTCGCCTTCCTTCTTTTATTTCTTTCTTTCTTCAACAAATTCAAAGTCAGCCATTTTTTTTTTTCTCATTTGTTGGTTTTTTTTTTTTTTGTTCTTACTCATAACAACAAAACACACACACATATACAACAAATACCAACACCAACTCCAACACACCCTTAGTTCAACATATATACACCTGTGTTCATTACATTAGTTGTATCGTGTTAGCTTCATCCCACCCACCATCAAAATACTACAAACTACTCGGGCCATCCTTTACTACAAGAGTTTGTACAGGTCATTTTTTTTTTGTTGGATTTTGAACAAAAATTTTTCCTCTTTTTTTTGGTATTCCCGCTTCTGATTGGCTGATTGCTTCATTTTTGGGGATTTTTTTTTTTTATTTTTAATTTTGCCTTCCAGAAGTTTCCAAAGGAGAGAAAGTTTTTAATTTTTCTGACGCCTTGATTGGTTGATTAGAGAGAATTTTTTATTTTTATTTTTATTCCTTTTTTTTTTCCAATAATTTTTTGTTGGTTATTATTACACGACCTACATTTTTGTTTTCTGTCTGTTGTGAGGAATAAATTGGCTGTCATCACACGACCCTTTTTTTTCAAGACAGAGTTCAGAGATAATTTCATTTGGTGTCCGCCTTGTTTACGCTACCACACAGTTTTGTACATAATTTATTTTTACACATCATCAAACATGGCTTTGTGTCCTAAACCATACAGCTTTGAGAAGCATTTTGCAGCTGCTTCTAAACCATCTTCACAAATAAACAGCAGAGGCGCTGGGAAGCGTAGTTGCAACGATTCTTTGTATCCATCCACACCAAACAAGAAAATCTGTTTGCAACAATTGAAGAGAAATGATTTTCAATTGAACAACAACAACAACAACAACAACAACAACAGCTACTACTCATCTTCATCTGAAGATGATGATTCTGAGGATGAGCAGTCGTGCTACTACGCTGACCAAATAAGGGCTAAAAGAAGAGCTTCAACACGTGCATCGTTCTCAGTTGACCCAAAATTGTCGAGGGCAATTTCACAATATAGCGACGATGAAGACGAAGGTGAAGAAGAGCAACAAAACTTGCACTGCAACACAAGAGTAAGAAGCCCATGCAACTCACGCCGCACATCTAATAGTTCAATCAAAATTTTGGGATCTGAAGATGAGATTGACAATTTGGATTGCAAGTTGGCATCAAGTCCTGTCAACAGCAACTTGTGTTTGAAAAAGATGCTCGTTAGTGGTGGTAATGAATGTGGTGATGATGATGATGTCGAAGAAGAGGAAGAAGAAAGCGACTCGAATAATCAATCCGTTGCTGCTGCTGATCGTAATGCAAGAGCCAGGTGTTTCGAGTACTTGGTTGGAGCTATTGATGAAGCATGGGCTAGATATTGCGATGCCACTGCGTATGTCGAGGATGATTTGCATGGCTACATCACTCCAGCTTCGCTTGCATCTGGAGAGGATGAAGATGACGACGATAAGGAATTGATGAATGTCAAGTCTCGTCTTTTGAAGTCAAAAGATTTTCTCCAAGATCACATTGAGTCATTTGACATAACTGATGTTAAAAAGTTCTGGCATCGTTGGGATATAACCAAGTATCAAATGTTGGATGTTATGGAAGACGAAGATGATGTTTTGGAAGAACTTGAATTTGGTCGCAGAATCTTTTGATTTTGAGGATTTTTATTCTTCTTCACTCAACTATTGAGGGTGGTGCTATATTATTTGGCATTAAACTATTATTATTATTTTTCAATTGGGGTTTCAAGTTTTATTTCAATTTCAAGGGTTTAGTTTTTACTGTTTTTGTTTCATATTCGAATTATGCTGTATCATTAAAATAAGGGGAGAAGGAAGAGGAGAAGGAAAGAGAAGTAAGGAGAAGAAGAGGAGATTGCTGGAGGTAAGTAGGTATTTCATCAGAATACTATTCTTGTATAATAAAGAGATCACTTTGTACATATATATATAACTTTTGATTTTGAGGTTTTTTTTTTTTTTTCTTGTAGAGACTGAATGGATGCAACGTGTCAGAGAATGCTTTTTTGATAAACACAAAGGAAATAGCGTCCACCAATTATTCACTTTCCACTGAGCTTCCTCCACCCAATTATGAAGTTCACCACTCTTTACATTGCTCTTTCAACACTTGTTGCATCATCATCGTCATTATCACCACCATCATCAGATGAGTTAAAGATTGGTACGTTTAGATAACGATGATTCTCTTTGAATCAACACACCCCGATACATACTAACATTACCTAGATATCCTCAAGCAAGTTGAATGTAAGCGTAAATCGCAAAAAGGCGACGCCATATCCGTCCATTACAAGGGTACATTGGAAGATGGGACAAAATTTGATAGTTCATGGGATAGAGGAACTCCATTACCTTTTGTCATTGGCCAGAATCAAGTCATTACATGTTGGGAAGAAGGATTGTTGGATATGTGCATTGGCGAGAAGAGAAAGCTTTGGTGTGCTCCAAGCATTGCTTATGGTGAGCGTGGTATTGGACCTATTCCGCCTAATGCTGCTTTGATTTTTGAGACCGAGTTGGTTGATATTGCTGGAGTTAAGAAGGAAGAGAGTGGAGGTGATGATGCTGATGATGGCGAGGATGTTCTTGAGAAGGATGAATTGTAAGTAGACTCAGGTCAAAGGAATCTATATCTCGAAAGTGTTTGTAACCCGGATTGATTTGTTTTTGGTGGTCTTTCAATGTATCTGATCTGGTATAGTCTACTCTCGAGAAAATCGACTTTTCTTCAAATGCAGAAGGTGCCTTCTACTGTTGAAACCACTATACGTGTCGCAGATACAAGATCAGAGTTGCTACAAATATGATTGTTCTCGGCGGGTATGTATTGTTCAATGCCTTCTCCATGACACACCACACCACGCCGCGCATCGCCATGTCCTGCTGCTTCTCTCTCCCTCCTTCCCTCACTAATCTTTTTTTTTTTTTTACTTCCGCCGTAGCGCAAAAATAATCTAAATAGGGAAACGATCACGCACAAAGGGGGTAAGCAGAAGAAATTTATCATGCAATTGCTCAATATATATATATATATATATATCGTCCTTTGCTATCCACACTTCCTACATAGTTCCTTCCCACGTTTCTGTTTTTTTTTTTTTTTTCAACGATTCAGAAGGGAAATGTCTAGATTTCTAAAGCCATTACAAGAGTTCGTTGCCTCCAAGGCAGATTTCAGGATTGTATACTCCACTGCCTCATCATCATCATCCTCAGATACCCCTGAGTTTGTCAACAATTCTACGCAACGTATTTGCGTGCTTGACTCATCATTTAATCCTCCACATTTAGCACATTATGCTATCATCGAAGAGCTGTTAAAGTCAAACTACGATGGAATCCCAATCAAGAATAAAGTGTTACTTCTTTTGCTTTCGGTGCAGAATGCCGACAAGGTACACCCACAACCTGAGCCATTCGACCAACGATTGGAGTTGATTAGCTTGATGGCGGATCATATTGCCGCTAATATTCCCATCACAGTTGCAATTGGACTAACCAAGCAAGCGATGTTTGTGAACAAGTCGTTATCGATTTTGAACTACCTTGATGCACAACAGCAACAAACAGTTCAACCGGGATTCAAGTTGACGTTTTTAATCGGGTTTGATACTTTGATTAGGATACTCAATCCGAAATATTACTTGCCGGACAAGTTGTCAGTCTCATTGGAACATTTCATGAAAATGACGGATTTGGTGTGTTTAACAAGACACAGTGAGACGGTTACTATAAATCAACAACTGGTTTATGTCAAAGAAATTTCGCTTGGACAACACGAAGAAATCCCTAGTCATTGGTCGAAGAATATCTTTATATTGAGAAATATGAATGACGAAGTGGCTACGTTTAGTAGTTCAGGTATAAGAAAAGAAATCGAACTGGGAAACCCGGAATGGAAGAAGCAAGTTTTGCCAGAAGTTGCTGAGTACATTGAAGAGCATAATCTTTACAAAGAGAAGGAAGCTTTGGAGAAAACATAAAACAAAATTGTATTTAAGGAGTAAAAAAAGAGAACAGAAAACTAGAAAAGTAACCAACTCAACTGGTTAAGTTCAAATCAATACTGCAATGTTGATAGCAGCAATGGAGAAGAAAGCATAAAGTGAATAAAATGTATCCCAGTTGTGGGAGGAAGACGAAGATTTCGTAAACTTGTCATTTCTGGAAGTCAGAGTCTTATTCCTGGAACCGTTGCCACCTGACCTGTTTTCAACTTGACTCAGTTTCTCCTTTCCTTTATCATTTCCCTCCTGCTCCACTTCTTTTCCTTTTTCGACTCCTTCTTCTTCGTTTTTAACATCACTTGCTTCAGAGCCATCTTCTTTTGTTCTTGAGGTCACCTTTTCATTATTGGCATTTGTGCATTCAATCTTGCCACCTCGAACAACCAACCCAATCTCCAGTTTAGTCCACTTCTGACAATCAAACTGTGGTGAAGTTGACGTAACAATTGCGCTACCTTTAACCAATTTCAAATTTTTAAATGTCAATTCCGTAATCTTCCCCACAATTTCTAAAGCACCACCAATAATCTTCAAGCTGGGGAAGAAATTCACCCTTTCAATCAAGTTGTTATTGATAACCATTAACCCACCTTCAATCTCATCCAATTCGGGAAATTCAACCACTTCCAATTTGGAATTCTTGGAAATATTCAAAGTACCACCAATATATTTCAACTTGGGCAACTTTATGGAATGCAACAAAGAACTGCTCAAACTCATTGATTTACCAACTCTTTCCAAACTACCCAAGTTCAAAGTGGCAACATTATGAATACTCAACTCTTCAACCTGTTTCAAATTGGGCAATTGAACTTTAATTTCATTGGAGTTTGCAGAAACATGCAACAACTGAGTCACCTTCTCGACATTGCAGTCAATGGTATCCAAGAACCGGTTGTTGTTAATATCCAAAACTTTCAAGTCACTAGCAACAAATCCAGAAAACCCAGTCAACGACGTATCAGAAATGGTTATACTTTCAATTCCCTTAATTTCAGCATTGAATTGGACATTGCTCAAGATGGGTAAAATCTCCCATTTCAAAGAAAGAACTCGTTTCAAACTAGGTACACTAATCAAAGCCAACGAAGTCAACTCGTATAATTGAAATTCTCCACTAATACTTTGCAACTGTGGACTCTCAATGCGCACCAATTCTGGTGACTTGAATATAGATAAATCACCTTTAATCTTGACCAAGTTGGTAAATGTAATAATAGGATAATCAAATTCAGAAATGACAACGTTTCCAACAATGGTTTCACATTCAATAATAGAGTTCAAGTCACCCAATGAATGAATAACAAATTCATCACGTTGACAATGCAAGGGGATACTACCATCAACCTTGGGCCTTGAGTTGTCGCTAGAATCACCATCTTTGTCTTGGTCATTATCGCCATTGTTGTTGATTTTGTCACTAGAAAGGGACGACCACTGCTGAACATAGTTTTGGTTGAACTCTGGTGGGAGGAGGCCATCAAAAGATGGAGAATGGGAATCTTGGACTTTAGGAGCAGTTACGGCCATACTGACCAAATCGTTTTCATTGATAACATCTATTGGTGGGAGGAAATGTTAGTATTTTTTGGTCAAAGAAGCATTTTACTTTGGTCTTGGGTTAATACATACTTATGTTCCCATTAGAGGCACTTATGCGGTGAACGCAACCGCTGATGAGCAAAACAACAATGCAGAGCTTCATGTTGGGCGTGGTAGAAAACGTGGGCTTTGATGTTTGGGAGTGTGAGCAGTTGGATGGCGCAAGGGGGAACTCTTGCAAGATGGATGCTTTTGTTTTTTTTTTTTGTTTTTTGTAATACTAGCTCTAACTTTCGTCTGTATATTTATAACTATAAACTCTAAATCAAAAGCGTAAACATCCTTGTTTTATACAAATTAGCATAACAAGATTCTTCCAATTGAGGAGTTTGAACGACCTATCAGTGGTGGATCAATATTCAGATTTTACAAACAGAAAGAATAAAAGGTGACGCAAAAGCTGAAGTAAAAATTCAAACATAACAGAAAACAACAACAACAACAACAACAACAACAACACTAGAGTTCTGAAGACAGAACAGATCATCAACTTGTATATCAGTTTGGAAACGGGATGAGAACAACTCTAAGAACCGAGCCTTGTCGCTTACATATACGTCAAAGTCCTTGACTTGTTCAGTTGGGTCTAACAACGACAGAATTCAAACTAAACAAAAGCCCCTACCCTATGTTGCTACATGTAATTAGAGATGACCTATAAGCTACCCACTCTTCCCTAACTGCGGCAACAACCTCTCTTTCTCTCTCTCTCTCTCTCTCTCTCTCACGTAGCCGTTTGTTTCCGTCCTCTTACGCTTTTGCAACCAAAAAAAAGTAAGTAAACAGAAAGTCGTGCGCAACGGATAAAATATTGAATAGGGACCACGAGAGAAAGAAAAAATGTGCCTATCTAGCAAACCAACAACCATCATTCAAGCCAAATTGACCAAAAGACAGACAGTATCACCCCGCCGCAATACACATACAATTCATTTGCATACACCTCCGTCACAATGTCATACATAACACCATCCATAGTGACGCTCTCACTCTTGACAGTAGGTGGCTACATGCTATTTACAGGAGCAGGTGAATCATTCAATATTGGCGAATTTTTAGAAAGCACATCTCCCTACATGTGGTCCTCATTGGGAATTGGCTCATGTATATCCTTTTCAGTAGTTGGTGCCGCCTGGGGTATATTCATTACCGGATCGTCAATCATTGGAGCTGGTGTAAAAGTTCCACGAATCACAACCAAGAATTTAATTTCAATCATTTTTTGTGAAGTTGTTGCCATTTACGGATTGATTATGGCTATTGTTTTCAGTGCCAAGTTGCAGAGCGTAGGGAAGGAGGCATTGTACTCAAAGGAGAATTTGTATACTGGTTATTCGTTGTTTTGGGCTGGTTTAACTGTTGGTATTTCGAATTTGATTTGTGGTATTGCCGTTGGTATTACTGGTTCGACTGCTGCTGTTTCTGATGCTGCCGACAGTTCTTTGTTTGTCAAGATCCTAGTGGTTGAGATTTTTGGATCGGTGTTGGGATTGTTTGGTTTGATTGTTGGACTCTTGATGACTGGTAAAGCACAGGAATTTAGTTGATTTAGCCATTTAGCATTTAGCATTTAGCAAAGAACAACACTATCTGCAAAAAAATAAAGGCAAAATATTTGAATGAACAAGTTTTACATCAATGGAACGTTACAGGTTCTCTCCTCTATTCTGTCTATACATACTCACCAGCTCAAGAGTCTATGTCCATAAATTCGGGATTCTTCTTCAATATAACAACACCCTCCAATGAATTGCTTAAGCTAATCCACTCATCATTTTCAAGTTCGGCACGCTCACCATAGTTTAATAGCACTGGTGTAGATTGCGTGACCCATCCAGTGATAGTCTTGGGCTTACCGGCCTGACCAACAACGTCAACCGCTTGACCAACTCTTACATTGACTTTCAAAGGCTTCAAGTTTTCATCAACAGTTACCAACATCTTTGGTTTCACTGCTGGAATCAAGTAGTACAACAATTCATGACTTGTTTCCTGTGTTGAATCATTCAAAATAAAAGCTCTTGGGTCTAATAATGCCACCGACACTGTCAACAAAGAAGCCAATGCCGTATTGGACAATACTGTTCTCTCCACATTGAACGGAGACAACGTCAAGGTTCCCTTACCCAAGTGCAACAAACCTTGAGCGACTCTAACCATAAATAAAGTGTCAGGTGATTTGATGTAATACGACGCCAATTGTCTCAACAATTGAGCCAATCTGGCATTATTGGTACCAGCACCAACCAATCCCATGGCGTAGATGGAGTTTTGGGCAACTTCCAAATCAGGATCATGTGAGTACCTGGACAATGTTTCGAAAACCTTAATTTGTGGGTTCGATATCGAAACCAATCCCATAGCCAATGGAACTGATCGACGAATTAAAGAATTCCCGTAGTGCATCAAATGACCAAAATGACGCAACGACATATCTTGACCAATATCCTCACCCATTGCAATACAAGCCAATCCTAAAACGGCAATACCTTGGTATAGCTCCTCATCTTCATCTACTTCGTCATCATCATCGGCATCGGCAGCATCTTCTTTGTTTTCAGCCTCATTGGCTTTGGTTTCTGACGAGTCAGCAGCAGTAGCAGTAGCAGCAGCAGTAGCAGTGGTGTTTGCATCAGCAGTATCTTGAGTTTCGTTAATATCATCTCTGGCATCTTCCATTTCAGCATCTCTTTCACCCTCTTGTTTAGCATTGCCTTTTTCTTCAGTTTTTTGCTGGTCTTCCTCAGACTGTTCCAATCTTTTCTCTTCATCAAGTTGATCTTTGGGTTTAGCAGCACACATTTGTAGCAAGGCTTGTATTTGCAAAACGTTACCAGTGCCGGCATAGGCACAAATATTGACCAAAACTTTCAAAGTTTTGCTAATTGGATGCTCAATTGCATCTATAGTCTCCAATACATCTTCCACCTGTTCAGTTTTACCCATGTACAAAAGCCCCAAACCTAATGCCATGAATTTAATAAATTTATTGGCCAATTGATTGAAATCTCTCTCCAACAATGTTTGCAAAATAGTTGAGGTTATATCACCATGGCACGTTCCAACAAATGTATGACCCAAAGCTAATGCAGCCAAACACGACACTTCTAATGGTGCATCCAGATCTGACACCAATGGTAATAACAAATTCAACACTTCTTCATTGGCAGACCCAGCAAATGCAATACCTAACCCATTGATTGCTGCTGTTTGGTATAACTTATTGGAATCATTGACATAGTCTTGCAATAACGCAAGTGCTGCATCAACATCGTCGTGCACGTTGGCTGATACAATACCGGTACCCAACAAAGCACCAGCCTTGACTTCTGGATCGTCAGAATATGTATATTTATCCAATACCTGCAACCCTTCATTGACATCCCACTGGTGAAATGAACCCAATGAGGCTGTAGTTGAAACCATGCCTTTACCCTTTGTTCTGTAAATCCAAGACTTGTTATCTTCCTCTGATTTAACCAACTTGTCTTTACCAAAACCAAGATTCAAAAACGCATTGACAAAAGCAGCGGCAAGATTTTGCTTTGCAGAATCAATGGATCCAGAAGTTCCCAAACCAAATTTCGAATTTTCTAAATGTGATTTGTAAACATCTTCGGGCACTCTTGGATCCAATAAATTCAACTCTTTGATCAAATATTGAAAGTATTCGCCTAGTTTGACATTACTTATCGTATCTTGAACTTCCTGATTCTCTTTGGGTAATTTAAAATTACTAAATTGTTGCGACAAGATGAAACCCAATTGTTTATGAACCAATTCATCGTTTGTTGAATTGAAAACTTGCTCAATCAACTCCTTGTCATCTAATTTGATGGCAATAGTTAACGCTTGTGTCAATTGACTGTGGGATAAGTATATAGCAAATGCAGTATTCAAAAAGGAAATATCATCAGGTGGAGCCAAATATGGAACCATACTTGTAACATAAAGACAAGCTCTGGCGTAAGTATTGTCGTCAACAAATTGGGGCAATTTATCAATGGACTCGATTTCCGACAACAAATCGACAGCATCGGCTTCAGCATTGTGCTGCAAAAAGTACGGAACAATCTTCAACGCCAACTGGGTTAACCTTGACACCAAATCTTCGTCTACACCCAAATTTTCTTGATAGGACTCACCGATTTCCAAAGCCAAGTGACGCAAGTACTCATGTCCCCAATCTTGGATAGTGTCAGTATTTGACAATAATCTATACTTTACTGACTCCCTTTTGTTTTCGTTTGAGTAAGTCATTGCCAACACAGACAAGATGTCGGCCAAACTGGATACAATGGGAGATTTTTCGCCATACTTTTTACTCCACTCATCATAAACTTCAGTCAAACCGGGGTAGCTGGGTCTCAAAAACTTCAATGGCTTTGGGACAGCAGTCATGGAAGTAGTAGAGTCTTGAATGGATCGTTTCAAGGAATCCAAGTACTTTGCATATTGATCTTGCGATTGATTGGGTTGTTTCAACCTTTCCACAGTCAGTTCCAACTCCTCTTTCAATTGCTGGTCCTCTTCGGATAATTCTTCTTCTTCTTCCTTAGCTACATTCTTTTTATTTTGTGGGATCTCTGTTGCATCTTTGGCAACCACCGACGATGACGATGTTGGTGGTTGGTTTTCTTTAGATTCTTTCTGTACCGGTGCCATTCCTCTCTATCCAAAAAAAAAAACTTGTACAGTTTGAAGGAAAAAAAGCGAAAAAAAAGAGGGGGGAGGGGGGTGGTGGGGCGGAGAAATAGTATGAAGTGATGATGAAACTGTTGTGAGTTATGCGGTGATATTTGTTGCCTTCAGACGTTGGATCACTCTTCGTGGCTTCTTGTAGTCAAGATGTGTCTTTTTTCAGAGAGTGGCAAAAAGAAGGCGAAAAGAAAAAAAAGAGCTACATCCTGCATATACTCTGTACACATCACGTGCACAGAATTATTATGTCGAAGTAGTAGAGCATAGACACAACACCCACTTACGAGACATTAACAAAGTGGCGTTAAAAGTTAAATAAGAAGTAGTAAATAAGAAGAGACCAAAAATAAGTGGAAGTTTCTGTTTATTTGTGGTTGCTTGAGACAGAATAGAGCACAAGACTTTGAAAATGCTGGGCTATACAGCGAGAGGCAGAATTGAAAAAGAAAGAGACATTTGGGTTATTGAACAGAGGAGGTTGCTTGTCCAGGCAAAAGCGAAGCAGTACTCCAACAAGGGTGAGCAGCTCCTTGATATATGTGTTAATGTGATGATTTGCTGCCACCAACCTGTTAGTTTTACTTTCCCAAAATGGTAGCTGAAATAGTGAAATCTAGCCTACTCGTTGTCTTCTTCCATGTCAACCATTCAAAAGAAGATGGTTACACATAAACATCAGACGCAAGGAAGAGTTTTGTTTTCTCATTTTGTCTTTCGTTAACTGTATCTGCCTGAGGTATATGGCACGTGATATAAAACTGGTGCTACCACTTCGTTTGTTTACTTTTGGCTGCCAACAACAAGATCAAAAAGGAGAAGAAGATTTTGAAAAANTTTTTTTTTTTTTTTTTTTTTTTTTTTTTTTTTTTTTTTTTTTTTTTTTTTTTTTTTTTTTTTTTTTTTTTTTTTTTCTATTTTCATTTTTCACGCGTAACATCTCTAACCAGTGCCATAAAATACATGGCCAACTTTAGAACCCAACACACCATAATTGAAAAAAAAAAAGGGATTTACGGAACTAAAGGAGTTTCGGTGTTTGCTCTATTCAATAACAAATCCCACTACCAAAGAAACAAAGCAGTAGTCATTAGTAATTCAATAGAACATTGTCGGCAATGGATAGAATATTTTACAGCTCACCCTTGATTCGGGACCCTTTGACAAATTATCCCATATATATTTTCGATACTTCATACTTGCCACCCACTGAGTCCATAGACTATGACACACTAATACCGGTGCTAGTTCAGAAGCTTCCATCAAGACCATATGTATTGGTGATGTTCTCATCTGGTTTGAACAAGATCAGTTGGGTTTGGGGGTTAAAGTTTGTCAAGAGCTTCATGAGTAATGCCATCAACTTGAACAATTTGGTCAAGATTTTCACGGTCCACGATTCATGGTTTATCAAGTCTGTTACTTCAGTCATACACAACTACCACACGACAAAACACAACATCGGAGCCATCAACTACATGTTGGATGCATTTGCTATTCAACCAAAGGGACAACGCCATACGGATGTAGTACATTGTCGCACATTGAGTGAATTGAGTCACTATTTGAATATCACCTTGTTGAAAATATCCTTGAATATCTTCAAGTACGATTTGCAATTGGAGAATGAGCTAAGTTTATCATTTAAAGTACCACCAGTCATCAACCCTCATGTTTTATTATCTCCTCAAACAAACCCTGCATTTTATCACCATGTCTATCAACTACTCAATATTATTCATACCCACTGTTGTAAAAAGGAATTGATTTTTTACGCTCCAGGGAAGAGAGAAAATATAGATATTCTATACCAGTGCATAAAGCGGAATCAACTCGTTTGGATCAATGATTGGGACTTATATTGCATTGCCACTGTCTTTAAGAAGATTTTGCTGGACTTACCATTTGCTCTTATTCCATACAAGTTTATATTACTACCGATACAAGATGATTTTGAGTATACCCAAGCAATATTCAACGCCATCATAACCTCACATCAACAATATACCAAAACCATCAATTACGATCAGTTATTGTTGCAAATATTTCAAATTTTCTCAGTACTAGTGTCCAATGAGGAATTGACAAAGCATAATACTACTACTATAGCCAAATCTATGGCTCATTGCTTATCTCATGAAATTGTATCAACAAACACAAGCCACGTTCTCGTGGTTCAACGATTCATCAAGAATGTGTTGCAATACTGGGATGAAGTAAAAATTTCATATGATTTCCCATCGATTACAGAAGTCCTTAGTGGAAAAATCCAATCCAACAACATGGAACTTACTTATGAAATGAGCTACGAGGTCACATATGATGATGAGGATGAGGATGAGGAAGGAAGCAATTTTGAGAACCAGGTCCTATTCAATACGAGTAATATTTTGGATCCAAACTCAGATTTGCAGCTAGATGAATGCAAAAATGACCAATTACATTTTGATCGCGAAAATAGATTAGGCAGGATGGGATCACGCAAAGGTTCTGACAATGTTGAGAATCTTGTTGATAACGTCTTATCAAAACCACCTCGACCTCCTCCTAGAACTAACTCAACCACAAATAGAGACCTTTCACCTAGCAAAACTCGTCAACCAAAGAGCATGCCACCACCACCACCACCAACACCACCGCCAGCAACAACATCAACACATATTCCCACGTCAAGATTATTCAAGAAGGAAGAAGCACTTACGCTATTACCTCTAGATATTAGCGACGAAACACACCACAATTCAAACACCACTACCTCTGAAGTTTCGACTAGACCCAAGGAACATTATGATAGCATAACGAATGATGAAAATGTTGCACCTGAATCAGTGTTCCATGGCAACCACCAACTCTTGCATCCGCCACCGCGACTGCCTAGATCGGCTAAACTGACATCAACGACGTTGTCAAATGTCTCCAATCTTCAATTACAATTCCCACCTCAAAAGTATCATTTCACCAAACCAAAACTGACAACTCGTGTCACAACTGGTGCAATTGTTTCTGCAAACGCAGCTACTACCACATCAGATACATCACACGTCAATCCACAGGGGCAAGTTGACCTTGAGCTTCAAGACCTGGCTACAGCATCCTCACTTCAGAAGAAGAAAAAGAAACCGGTGATTAGGGGGCGTAAAGTCTCCCAATTGGCGAAACTATTTGAAGAACGTTCACAAGGGTTGGAAATATTGAACAGTATGTGAGAAAAAAAAAAGTGGGAAGGAGAAGGCAGATGGTACTCGTGGGGTGGTTGTGACCTTGGGTGCTGCACACGTATGCGTATCTTGATAGGGGTTGGAAAATGGAAACAAAAATCATACATTATATAGAGATATATATATATAAAAGAAAAACAACAAAAGAAGATAGCATGCTATCACAATTAGCTCAAGCTAGATTCAATATTCTCACTCACGAGAGTGCAATCACGTCTCTTCTCCCCCTTTACTCTCCAACTAATCGAGAATCAATATTATCCATTGATAAATCACCACCATCTTCATACGGATTATGTTGATGTTGTGGTGGATGCTGATGCTGATGCTGATGGTGCTGGTGCTGGTGTTGACCTCCAACATGCCCGACGTTAGCAGCAACGGCAGCAATCGCAGCAGCGGCACTTCCGTCAGAATCATTCAACCCGTGATGATGGTGATGTTGCTGATGGTGATGGTCTTGCAATTGTTGCTGGTATTGTTGATATTGCTGGTCATCGAGGTGGTGTTGTTGGGCTTGTGTCGCTGCGACAAATTGACGTTGAAATTCCTCTTGTTGTTGAGCTTGGGCTTGAGCTTGAGCTTGGTCTTGGGGCTGATTTGGGGTCTGGCTTTGAGTTGGGGTTTGATTTTGTTGTTGTTGTTGTTGCTGCTGCTGCTGTTGTTGGAGTTGCTGTTGTTGGAGTTGCTTTTGTTGTTGTTGTTGCTGACGCTGTTGCTGTTGCAACTGATGATTACGTTGGCGTTGTTGACTCTGTTGGTTTTGGAAAGCTTCATAGTTGGCAATATCATGGCCATCGCCCAAAAATGCATTGGCGTTGGCTGCAGCAGCAACAGCAGCCACAGCATCGGCCGTATCGTTACCACTTCCCGACGCATTTCCAAGAACTCCTCCATTACCGGAGGCGGCGGCGGCGGCGGCAGCAGCAGCAGCAGCTTGAGCTGCTTTCTTTCTATACTGAGCATTTGCAATTCTTGAAGGGTTATTGAAGCCAAATCTTGAATTTTGTTTCTTCAATTTACGCTTGTAGCCTCTAATTTCATTATAGATATCTTCACGTTTGATAATTAAATCCGGATACAGTTCTCTAATCTTGGATTCAATATGAGATGGTTTAGTTCCCAATTTGTACAAATCCAAAATCAACACATTCAATTCATCGCTTCTCTTGCGAAGCATGGGGTGATTACTCAACGGATCCAATTGCGGATGATTATGTTCATTACATGTGGTTCTCAACGTCCAAATGCCAGTAGATTTCTTGTACGAAGCAGTCATAGAATAAGGACATTTCAATTTCTTGGTCTTAGTATCAGGATCCAACATGTAACCTTCACCAACATCAACTTGCTTCAGCTCATCAACTCTTTTCGATTTCTTGTGGCGGTATCTTCCACCCAACTCACAAGTGTAATAAATCGCCTTCTTGTTGGAATGGGCAATGACAACACCGAATCCATTATCCCTCGCGAAATCAGCAATAAATTCATTCAAATCATCACGACTTTGAAAAATTTGGTCAGGGTAGGGTCTAGTAATCAAATTACCCTCGGCAGTAATGGTGTTTTCCTCAACGGGGTAAATCTTCAGCTTGTTATCAATAATTGGTTCAGGAATTTGAATATTGTACTCGGCCAAGTCGTCAGCGGAAGGGCCAGACAAATCTGGTAATTGTGGATCACCAGCACCTCCATGATGCAGGCGGGATACATGGGGATTTCCATAATGATTCAAGCCCGCAGCAGCAGCAGCAGCAGCAGCTAATGCTTGTTGCTGCTGCTGTCTCACAAATTGCTCAGAAGTTTGCTGAGCTTGCTGTTGCAATTGGTACTTTCTAAACTCCTCCTCATCTAAAGCAGTTTCTTGGACTTGAGTCTGATGATGCAGTTGGCTAGGCAACGTGTTTGCAGACACTCTGTTGTTTCTTCTGGTTTGGCGTTTCAGTTCTTGCTTTGCCAGGGCAACAACAACAACAACAACAACAACAACAACAACAACAACAACAACAACAACAACATGATCCACTTGCAGTTGTTGTTGAGGCAGTTGACCTTGCTGCAGACGCTCTGCTTTTGATGCATCAGATACGCCTGTGGCGTGGGCAATATCCTCCAACTTGATCCTGGGATCTGTTTGGGATTCAACATTATTGAGTAATTGTTCGTCAATGTTACTGGCGAAATCGTCTTCAGCGGCGGACATTGTTCAAAATAGTAGTTTACCAGAGTTTGGTCCGTTGATATATCTTGGGGACGTAGGTTGCAAGTGTAAACAAAAAAAGATCTGTATCCAAGTATGTATGGGCTTTTTTGCAACTTGATGATTGATGCACTACTTTGGATACTGGTACACACCCTTTTTCTTTTGGTAGGTGAATTTTTTGTTGTGACTTCAGAGGGAGAGGGGGAGAGAGAGAGAGACAGAGAGGAAAAAAGGGGGGGGGTGTGTTGAAGTGTTCAAAAATTTTTCTCACTCACTCTTTTATTTTTGTGCTTTGTAATTTAGTGGAATTGTGCGTTTGTACACTACTTCCACAAGTCGTGTGAAGTTCAACTAATTGTGTACCGGTAGCGCAGATTCTATTATAAGTACTCGATTTCTTTGCAGCCACTTTCTAACAAAACTGGGCCTGGTAGGAGATCAACTACGTGTATGCATTCTCAGTGACTTCAAGTAGTTGTTTCCGATATTATACATACATACGATGCTGCGCTGTTCACACGCTTTCGCCATCCTGTTCCAAATAATCCTGTGCCCAAGTAGGTAAGATAAATGAGCTTTGATGGACGAATTGATTATAGTATTTGAACAACTGGCCTTCTTTCCTCCGATCAAAAGTTCTCAATGGGGCTGTCAAGTTCAAGGACTCATCAATCGTGGCCACCAATAATCCCAACTGTCCCGAAGTATAACTGGGCATATAACATTGACAAAATTTGACATTGGGAAACACATACTTGCACTTTTTGATCAAGCTTCGGAGATATCTTATGTTTAGCCATATATTCTCCAGTGATTGCATTATTACAATCCCTTTGTCATTTAATGCATTGCGTAACAACTTGAAATAGTTGACTTGGAAAAACTCCTCCGCTGGACCTTCAGGATCAGAAGAGTCGGTTATAATTACGTCAAATTTGAGTTTAGTTTCACGAAGGAATTTGAATCCGTCCTCAATTATCAAGTTTAGTTTTGGGTGATTATGATATTTCGCCATTTGTGGTAGATATTTCGTCAGCAATTTGATCACCATATCGTCGATTTCAACCATGGTTATTGATTCCACAGTTTGGTCCTCAACATGTTTCACTAGTTCGCGGATAACACCGCAATCTCCTCCTCCTATAACAAGCACTTTTTTCGGGGATGGATGAGACATGATTGGTACGTGAGTTATCAATTCTTGATACGCAAACTCATCTTTTTCGGTGCATTGGATAATCCCGTTGAGAACCAACACATTGCCAAATGTTGTTGACTTGAGAACTAAAATATCTTGGTATTGTGATTTGGTGTGGTACAAAATTCGATCCACTTGCAAACCAAATGCTTGTCCGGGGAATGCGTCAGCAGACTTTTCGTAAAACCAGTAGGCCAGACTCTTTGAGTCGTATGATATTGTCTCGTGGTTGAATTTGGAGATATCTATTGGCGGATCCTGGTCAAATGTGGAAGCCACAGAGCTTCGAGGTTTGAGATCATGCATGGCGATGGCGATGGCGATGGTTGTGGCTTGTATTTGAGGGAGTATACGGAGATGTCGCTGGGGCTATTGCCATGAAAGAATCGGTGTTAGTTACTTAGCTCTATTGTTCTCCCCATGGATCAACCTATCCGAGAGAAATACCGTAAATACGATAAGGATGTATGGATGGCCCCTGATAATAAGGAAGAAAAAAATTTTTTTTTTTTCTTTTCTTCCTAGTGTGACTTTGTACAAACATTTTCCCAATTAGTTAACACATCTTGTGCTGATAATAACGATACTGTTTGAGCTGACACGAATGGTATTCTCGCTCCTGTTAGGCGTGAAACAAGTTTGTTCATACTTGAGACATGTGACCTTGCTTTTACCAGACGGAAATGTACGATAAAATAATAAATGTGGAAGGTCTCTTTGATGTATTTTTAATACGGTGATGATAATCCCGGTAAGGCGGCAGAAGTGTATCGAGTATCATAGATATTACTGAAGTGGAATGGTCTAGATAAAAGAGAACTTCGGTTTCGATGAACATGTTGACCAAGGCAGAAGTCAGAAGCCGAGTCAAAGAGAGTAACAGTTCTTGGTCTTACCCCTCTTTTTTCTTCGGTTTTTGGTCTGACTGTGTTACCAAATTCATATCTCGGTTGCAATCGGCATTTGAATACTTGTTAAGCTTTTGGTGCTTCTCTGACACTCTAGTTGTTAGTTGCTTCACAGCGAGATTCGGTTTCTGAAGAAAGCTTAGGGATACAATACTTGAAAACTTCCCCTTTCAGCAAAATCCTGTCATCATATTTACATAGACAGATATTAGAAATTAGCAAGCACTGGCACATTAGCTCTTCCCACATACCCATATTCTAACAAGTGCAGTGTATTTTTTTTTTTTTTTTTGAGCATTGAGCGAGTGTGTACACACATCTTCTGCGGGGGAAGGAGGATTTGTGTTCTATTACGTCTGTCCTAAAAGTTACGCGGGGATCAGCTAGCTCTATATGTGCATGGATGTGAACTTACCAATCGTTTCGATTATATATATATGTATATATTTTAAACCTTAAATAGTGTGTAAGTCGTGTACTAGAATACAGTCTTGAACAATGCTCTCGTAAAACAACTTTTACTTCGGAGTTCTGTCGGACGGAAACGAGCTAAAGTGAGATATGTAGAAATGCCTACGCACAAACCGAATGAGGAGCTTCAGGTGGTATATATATCAGGTCGTAATAGACCGGTCTACGCATTTGAGCCCTGATGTAACAAACTTCTCTAGGGTTCAAATGACCTAAAATGATGGCCTTTTTTTTTTTCGGTTTTATTGGCTCCGCTAAGCCTCGGTAACTGACGTAATAGGCAAATAAGGAAAAAGATACGTTTGCATCCATACACCAATACTGTGTTTTTATTTTTTATTTCATACCAATGCGACATAATAATTCATACCAACGCGACAT